>NW_018392841.1:0-3827 GCF_900095145.1 Mus pahari | reverse complement strand
TATTTTATATTATTTGTGACTATTGTGAAGGGTGTTGTTTTCCTAATTTTTTCTCATCCTGTTTAACCTTTGTGCAAAGAAAGGCCATTGATTTTTTTGAGTTAATTTTAGATCCAGCTACTGTAACTAAAGCTGTTTATCAGGTTTAGGAGTTCTTTGGTGGAATTTTTAGGGTCAATTATATATACTATCATATCATCTTCAAATAGTGATACTTTGACTTCTTCCTTTCCAATTTGTATCCCCCTGACCTCCTTTTGTGGTCTAATTGCTCTGGCTAGGACTTCAAGTACTATATTGAATAGGTAGGGAGAAAGTGGCCAGCCTTGTCTAGTCCCTGATTTTAGTGGGATTGCTTCAAGTTTCTCTCCATTTACTTTGATGTTGGCTACTGGTTTGCTGTAGATTGCTTTTATTATGTTTAGGTAGGGGCCTTGAATTCCTGATCTTTCCAAGACTTTTATCATGAATGGGTGTTGGATTTTGTCAAATGCTTTCTCAGCATCTAANGAGATGGTCATGTGGTTTTTGTCCTTGAGTTTGTTTATATACTGGATTATGTTGATGGATTTCTGTATATTAAACCATCCCTGCATCCCTGGAATGAAGCCTACTTGGTCATGATGGATGATTGTTTTAACATGTTCTTGGATCCAGTTAGCGAGAGTTTTATTGACTTTTTTTTGCATTGATATTCATAAGAGAAATTGGTCTGAAGTTCTCTGTCCTTTTTGGGTCTTTTCTTAGTTTAGGTATCAGAGTAATTGTGGCTTTGTAGAATGAATTGGGTAGAATACCTTCTGTTTCTATTTTGTGGAATAATTTGAGAAGACCTGCAATTAGGTTTTCTTTGAAACTCTGATAGAACTCTGCACCAACCCTATCTGGTCCTGGGCTTTTTTTGGTTGTGAGACTACTAATGACTGTTTCTATTTCTTTAGGGGCTATAGGACTGTTTAGGTTATTAATCTATTCCTGATTTAAATTTGGTGTCTGGTATCTGTCTAGAAATTTGTCCATTTCATCCAGGTTTTCCAGTTTTGTTGAGTATAGCCTTTTGTAGAAGGATCTAAGGGTGTTTTAGATTTCATCAGGATCTGTTGTTATGTCTCCTTTTTCATTTCTGATTTTGTTAATTAGGATACTGTCCCTGAGCCCTCTAGTTAGTCTGGCTAAGGGTTTGTCTATCTTGTTGATTTTCTCAAAGAACCAGTTTGTTTGATTCTTTGGATAGTTCTTTTTGTTTCAACTTGACTGATTTCACCCCTGAGTTTGATTTTTTCCTTCCATCTACTCCTCTTATGTGAATTTTCTTCCTTTTGTTCCTGAGCTTTTAGGTGTGCTGTCAATCTGATAGTGTATACTCACTCTAGTTTCTATTTTGAGGCACTCAGAGCTGAGTTTTCCACTTAGGACTGCTTTCATTGTGTCCCATAAGTTTGGTTATGTTGTGGCTTCGTTTTCATTAAATTCTAAAAAGTCTTTAATTTCTTTATTTATTTATTCCTTGATCGAGTTATCATTGAGTAGAGTATTGTTCAGCTTCTGCATATATGTGAGCTTTGTATTATTTATGTTGATTTTGAAGATCAGCCTTAGTCCGTGGTCTTCTGATAGATTACATGGGATAATTTCAATATTTTTGTATCTGTGGAGGCCTGTTTTGTGACCAATTATATGGTCAATTTTAGAGAAGGTCCCATGAGGTGCAGAGAAATAGGTATATCCTTTTTTTTTAGGATGAAATGTTTACAGGTATCTGTTACATCCATTGTTTCACAACTTCTGTTAGTCTCACTATGCCTCTGTTTAGTTTCTGTTTCCAGGATCTGTTCACTGATGAGTGTGGGGTGTTGAAGTCTCCCACTATTATTGTGTGAGGTGTAATGTGTGCTTTGAGTTTTACCAAAGTTTCTTTAATGAATGTGGATGCCCTTGCATTTGGATCATAGATGTTTAGGATTGAGAGTTCATCTTGGTTTATTTTATCTTTGATGAGTAAGAAGTGTCCCTCATTGTGTTTTTCGGTAACTTTGGGTTGGAAGTTGATTTTATTTGATATTAGAATGTCTACTTCAGCTTGTTTCTTGGGACTGTTGGTTTGGAAATTTGTTTTCCTGCCTTTTACCCTGAGGTAGTGTCTCTCTTTGTCCCTTACGGGGGTTTCCTGTATGCAGCAAAAAGTTGGGGCCTATTTACTTAACCAGTCTGTTAATCTATGTCTTTTTATTGGGGAATTGAATCCATCGATATTGAGAGATTTTAAGAAAAAGTCGTTGTTTCTTACTGTTATTTTTTTTTCAACCTAAAGTGATCAAAAAATTAAGAAGGGACACGTCATACTCATCAAAGGTAAAATCTATTAAGATGAACTCTCAATTCTGAACATCTATGCTCCAAATGCAAGAGCACCCACATTTATAAGAGAAACATTATAAAAACTCAAAGCACACATTGCACCTCACACAATAACATCAGGAGACTTCAATACCCCACTCTCATCAATGGACACATCAGGGAAACAGAAACTAAACAGAGACACAGTGAAACTAACAGAAGTTGAGAAACAATGGATTTAACAGACATCTATACCACATTTTATCCTAAAACAAAAGAATATACCTTTTTCTCAACAGCTCAAAATAACCTTCCCTAAAATTGAGTGTATAATTTGGTCACAAAACAGGCCTCAACAGATACAAGAGAATTGAAAAAATCCCGTGCATTCTATTAGATCATCACAGACTAAGGATAGTCTTCAATAGAATCAGAAATAATATTGAGCTCACGTACACACAGAAGCTGAAGAATACTGTACTTAATGATAACATGGTCAAGGAAGAAATAAAGAAATTAATGACTTTTTAGAAATTAATGAAAATAAATCCACAATATACCCAAACTTATGGGGAACAATGAAAGAAGTGTGAAGAGGAAAACTCATAGCTCTGAGTGTCTACAAAAAGAACCTGGGCCTTACGGTCTGCACCAGCACCAGGTCACCTAGAGCGCTGAGTGGGCAGACACTCCCGTGGTCCCTGGAGGACTGCCCTCATGATCTTAGGATCACTGGTGAGTAGAACACATCATCTGCACCAATCCAATTGCACACAGGACCTGAGACAGCAATAGGGCAGCAGAGAACTGGCCTGGCCAGGGCACAAGCCCCTTCCAGTCTGCTCCAGGACCCAATCACCTAGGGTGCAGATTTGGTGGACACCCCCACGGTCCCTAGGGACCTGCCCAAGAGATCTTAGGATCACTGGTGAGTGGAACACAACTTCTGCTCCAATCCAGTCATGCACAGGACCTGAGACAGCACTAGGGCAGCAGAGAACCGGCCTGACCAGGGGCACAAGCCCCTTCAGGTCTGCACCAGCACCTGGTCACCTAGGGCGCAGATTGGGTGGACACCACCATAGTCCCTAGCAGACTGCCCAAGTGATCTTAGGATCACTGGTGAGTGGAACACAACAGTTGCTCCAATCCAATAGTGACAGGCCTGTGACAGCAGGAACAACGACACCAGAGCCTTTCCTGACCAGAGGCTCAGGTTCCTTTTAATCAGTTCAGGTTTACCTTGGTTTCAAACAGACCAGACAACTCCACGGTCCTCAAAGGAGACACCACGTCCACGCAGAGTAACATGCCCAGGATCTTAGGACAACAGGATCCTAGGATAACAGGATCTGGGTTACACTAGTATTTGAGTGTCTCAGAGGAGCTTGACTGCCAAAAACTCAGACACACAGAAGAATCTCAGGCTCACGGGAGCCCACAATCAAAGAGTCTGGACTCTGAGAAGTACTGAATCAACTGGAATTATA
>NW_018392840.1:18739-30366 GCF_900095145.1 Mus pahari | reverse complement strand
GACATTGTGATTGTTCCAGGAAACTTTCCGCTCAGGAATGCTCCGGGAACCATTGTGCAGCAAGGGAGGGTGAAAAGTTCATNTTTTCACAGACCCCACTTCTTCTTTTGGGTAGCTAGGCAGCTTATTAATTTTTAGCCCTACATTTGCAAAGACTTGATGTGTCAAGCTATGGGGATATTGCAAGGCAAGCCTCCGCCCTCTTAGAAGAGAAGGGGAGGAGGAATAGTGGGAGGTACTTTGTGAAGAGTTCACCGGAAGGTGGTCAGAAATCACATGTAAGGTTAAAAAACAATTTAACAGAAAAATGTTGTGGGGACTTTTGAACATTGAACATAACTTAAGGTGTTCAATAAAGGTTTGACTCCTGCAATTTTAATGTGAGTTTTTTTATCTTATAATATTGTGTTTTGTTATGTTTTGTTGGTATGTTGTTTTCTATTGACAGAAATAGAGAAGATCTGCATGAGAGGGGAGAGACATGGAGGAAAAGATACAGGGAAAGCTGTAATCAGAATACCACCCCCCACACACATACACACATACAAACACATGAGAATAAAAAGTGTTAACAAGTCCATTCTGTGATTTGGCATGATTTTCTTTAGCTTATGGCCACACTCATTTTTGAATCAAAATTAAAAATAAGTATTAAAATCTGAAGAACTACTGGGAGGCTAAATCAGAAGGGTTGTTAGAGCTTAGGAATAACATGTAAGCATTGACTGTAATCTATTGAGTCTAATAATACTTTCTTGAAGTTTCTCATAATAGTAATTATTACTTAGAGTACATACTATTGTAGGATTGCTGAAGGCTTAAGGACACATGTGTGAATTGGAAATATGCCTTCAAGGTCCTAGAATATGCCTCATTATGAATAAGATTGTTAGGTTTATAAAAAACAATGAAAAGAGAATACCAGTACTAATGTACATAAACCATGGACATAAAACATACTGGCATTTTTAGTCCTCTATAAAAGAGGTCAATTTTAGTGACAACTACAAACCTCAAAGAAATCAATTCTTAAGGTATATCTCAACCAGTGTTAAATAGCGGGTAATAAAAATTAGTAATACCATTTAGAATATCTCTATGGTCATAGATAAGTAAATGTCATTAATTGCATAAATCACATTTAAATTATTGGTCTAGGGACAACATATATCTTAAGTTAAGAGCTAGGTCTTAAGCAAAGTCATACCATATAGACACACATGTATGTGTACACACATAGAGCTGGGATGTTAGAGAGTTGGGAACATCCAGTGTGATGAATGCTCACAGAATTCTCAACCAAATAAAAATAGGAAAAAAAAATCAGATGAAATATTATGGAAAAATACAAAATATGCTGTATGATAGCTACTGAGAAAATACTGCATTTCTCTATTAGAACTCTATGTGAATAATCATGCACCTCTCAACAGACTACACTGCAAATAGTGGAAAAGAAGGCAATAAATTAGTCAGCCCAATCATGCAGTACCATGGGAGGAAATTCTGTTGAAGGATCCTACACTTTATGCCTCCAAGTCAAGTTGTGAGCAAATTCTATTTCAAGTCAGAAGAGAATAAACCCATTGTAGAATCTGACAGGAGCAGCTGTGAATCAGCACCAAGCTGAATCAAGAACTCCAATGGGAAGATGCTGCTCTACACTCTCACCAGTTATGCAGGCACCATGAGCTGGACAGTCAAGAACAGAGACAGAATAGACAGTGAAGTCTGGAACCTGTAGAAGTTCAAACAAAGTAAGGAAATGAAGTGAAACTTTAGGAACTACCAGATACTTACTGTCTCCCCTTCTCTATGCAGTGGAACTATAATAATGCCCTATCTTATCGATTCTAACACATTCTTCTGGCCACTGAAGATACAGCATTCTCATATACATGTTTCCTAGAATATGACTTATTCCATACTCTTACTCTGTCCTTCTGAAAAACTCCAATTTGTGGTTTTGCCCTATAAAAGGAGTTAGAAAGGTAACTCATGGCTCTTCTTCTGAGCCCAATATTAGGAGAGTGAGCCCCTGGACCAGGGTTTCTGTTCTCAAAATAAAGTCTGGTTAATTCAGTGCAAGTATGTTTTGATGATCTTTGCATTTATTCAGTGGGATTAAAACAGAGTGTATGTATGTTTTTTCAAAAAAAAAGAAAGAAAAGAAAAGAAAACATATATACCTTGAAGTAAAACAAACCTTTAAAAAAATTTAAATTTATTTTATTTATTTACATTAGAAATGTTGTCTCCCCTCCCAGGAGTTGTTCAGCCCATTACTCATCCACTTTACCTCTGAGATAGTTTTCAATTACCAACCACTCCCATGGCATCCTTCAGAGGGCATCCTTTTTCCCTGAGGCATCAAGTATCTACAAGTATTAGACACATTCTCTTCCACTGAGGCATGGCAAGGCAGCTGTATGCTAAATTTGTGCTGGGTGACATTGAACAGACAATTTATGCTTCTTGGTTGGTGACTTAGTCTCTGGGAGCTCCTAGGGGGTCCAGATTAGTTGACACTGTTGGTCTTCCTATGGGGTTGTAATTCCCTTCAGTTCTTTCACTCTGTCCCCCAACTCTTCCATAAGGGTCCTGACTTCAGTCCAATGGTTGGCTGTAAGTATCTGCATCTGTTGCAGTCAGCTACTGGTATAACCTCTCAGAGGATAGCCGTGCTAGGCTCCTGTCTGCAAGCACAATATATCAGCAATAATAGTGTCAGGGTTTGGTGCCTGCCCATGGGATAGATCCCAAGTTGGGTTTGTCACTGCTCAGCTATTTCTTCAGTCTCTGTTCCATATTTGTTGCTGCAGTTCTTTTAGACAGGGGCAATTCTGGGTCAAAAATGTTTAAGGCACATTGGTGATACCAGACTGGTCTAACTACTCGAGGTGGTCTCTCATTACTTTTGCTGGAAAACTGATGGAACTAGAAAATGTAATCTTGAGTGAATTAATTGAGACCTGAAAGGATATGCATGGTATGTACTCACTGACACATGGATATTATCGAAAAAGTACAGAATACCCATGATATAACCCACAGACTATATGAAGTTTAATAAGAAGGGAGGTCCAAGTAAGGATGCTCCAATCCCAATTAGAAGGGAAAAGAAATTAATCATGGGTAGCAGAGAAAGGGTAGAACACAGGTGGGAGAGGGGAAGGAGAAGGGCAAAAAAATGCAGGATCACATTCGTAGGGGAGAAAGGAGAGATGTCCAGAGGACCAAGAGAATGAATGGAAATATGCAAATCATGGGGGTAGGGCGCAAGGTAAACCCATCATGGAAAACTCACAGAGACCTGGGATGTGAGAGAATCCCAGGACTTAATGGGGATGGATGATCTTAGTCAAATGCATAACAATGGAGCACTGGAACCTTAAGTTTACAAATTATTTTTTAAATTTAGTTTTAATTACATTAAACTCCCCTTTCTCTTTCTTTCCTCCAACTCTTTCTATGAATACCTATTTCTCTCCATAAGTATTCCTTAGTCTTAAACTATTCACACATATGCGTACACACACATACTATATATGTGTGTATATATATGTATATATAATATATATATATATATTTATATGCAGTAGCAGATTCTCCATTATTGTCTATGCAATTAATAGTGCTGGGGAGTTAGCTATGGTTTTAGTGCCATGCATGTGTTTCTGCCTAAAGTAGGAACATTTTTTTTTAATTTTCTATTTTTTTGTTAATTGTATATTTTCTTTATTTACATTTCAAATGTTATCCCCTTTCCTGGTTTCCCCTCCTAAAAACACCCTCCCCCATCCCCTCCCTCCTCCCCTTGCTCACCAACACACTCCTGCTCCCTGGCCCTGGCATTTCTCCACACTGGGGCATAAAGCCTAAGTAGAAACATTTGTAAATTCCTTTATGCGGCCATGAGTAGCCTAACTCCAAGGCCAGACAGAGAATGTATTTTGATATGAAATGACCTGTTAGGGTTTCAAAAAACAAAACAAAACTATTGGCTCAGGGCAAACCATATGGGCCAGATATAAGAAGAATGGCAAAACTTTCCTTGCAAATCTGAGTCAAAGTATTTATGAAGGGTTTCTCAGGGGGTAAAAAGACTGCCACCTCAGGCTTCCTCATCCTAGATGTGTATAAACTGAGACTCCTCACCTACAATGTTTGCTGTGTACAAAAGCTACCAGCTTACCCTGAGTTATACCTAATGAATATGATGAGGTCTAGATTTCAGGGTCAACAGTATCAGAAAACATGACTGAATAAATTTAAATGTATTTGTGAGTCTGTCTTGTCTTTATTCCTTCACCTCTCCCAGCCATGAGACTAGGACTTAAGCTGTGTGAGATAAGAAAAATGTGCCAAATACATAAGCAGGTTCCATAGAAGGAATATGAGGCAAAATAAATTTCCCATCATGTTATTCTTTCTGGTATTTTGGTCAAAGGTATAGAAAAGTAACTAATACATATTTAATACACTAATATTACAAAGAGGAGTCATTCCAGAAACACAAGGTGTGTTAAACATAATTAAGAAAAGTAGAAAAAAATTCATACTAAAACATCAATTGATTGTTAAATGGTATAAAAATAAACTTTATTTTAAATAATGTATAGGAGTAAGAGTGAGAGGTGTGTGGCACAGACACCACATTAAGAGCTGAGTACTCACAACCTCTTATTCTCAGCACTATTAGCAATGCATCTTTCCACTGCTGCCTGCCAACACAAAAAGAAGTTTCTGGTATCAAGATTGGGATAGCATGGGACTATAGGTATAAACATAATACCAAGAAGGAAATTTAATAGCATGGAAATTTAACAAAATATTAATAGCTGGGTCTATGTTAAGATGATGAGAAAACAAGCCATCAGATTTACTCAAGATCACAGGGCCAGACATGAAATTCACTCCTGAGGAACTGGTCTAACATATACTTAGGAACCATTTAGCTACCCCATAGCAGTCAGTCCAGTATTACATCAAGTGACACGCCTTACTTGGATCTTGAGTGTTGAGGTATGCTGCATCCAGAAATTGGTAAAACCATGGATGTCTCCCTGACCACCATGAAACATACATAACATTTTCTGGCACTATGAAAGCTATCCAGCAGATATGCTGCCAAGTCAGTGTTCAGGAGGTTGAGAGAGTCGATGATTTGGAATATTAAGGAAGAGAATGGTGACCACAGTAGTCATCACTGAGGCATCTGTACAGACAGAACTGGTAAGTTTACCACTTCAGGAGTATCTGTCATCCTGGACATGTCCAGCTATATATATTGTGGTCTGAGACTGAGATTTAAATGGTAGATCTACTGTTTCTGCCATTCTGGATAGGCCTACACTATTTTTTTTTGTTGTTGTTGTTGCTGTTGTTTTTGTTTTTTTGGTAACTATTTGAATATAGCATAACATACTTTACTTTAAATCTGCTATACTCTAGAATATTAAATACACAACATAATGGGTCTTGCAGATAGAAGAAGGAGTTGGGTCAATCAAAGCAGTAGGTATAAAAATGCCTTGAAGAAACTTTCTATTTTGCGAGCCAATAGAACAGAAATGATAAAATAATCAGTATTCCCTGGGAAAATACAGGCCTCTCCAGCCAGGATATCAGGTACTAAACTGCAGATCTTTAACACTTCTACATCTCCTCTAAATCCATTTTCCTGGTCTCATCTCTACCTCTATGTCAGACTACATGCTGAGACACCCATTTTCTCATGCATCAATCTCCAGTGGATAACACAGGTCTTCCACTTGAAACATCCATTCTACCATGCGTTCACACCTTCAAATAGCACTTCCTGGGAAAACATGGTCCACTTCAGCCAGAGGAGCAGGTAAGCCATATGCTAATCATTACCTCCCCCAAGTCAAAAGACCAGTCTCATGCCCAGCTCTGGAACAGACCACCTGCTGCTGCCTCTCCTCAATCTCTGCCCACATTCCCAGTGGATTATTCAGATACTGGTGAAGCACAGTAATTGTCTCCCTCCTGTTGAGACTCCCCAGCTTCTTTCTTTTCTGAATTCATTCATATTCCTAAGTGTCAAATCTCAATACCCAAAGTCACATTTTAGATCAACCCTACCATGGTCACAACTAGGCAACAAACAATAACCACACTCTCCTAAGGACGATGGAGGAAACAGAAACCAAGGCACAAACAACGCCAAACCCAAAGAACAAGACCTCAACACTTAGATGTGCAATCCTCCTAGACCCAGATACTTAGGTACAGCATAAAACTATAATCTGTAACATCCTGGGCAATGTTGTCTCCACATTGCCAGCAAGCATATGATAGCAGACACAGTACTTTTCACCATAGTTAAAGCACTAGAAAAAGACCTAGAATAGACTTTTTTCATATTTTGGAAGTCCTTAAAGAGATCATACAGAAATCCCTTAATGAAAACTATTTCTGAAAACAGAAATAAAAAAATGGAAGGAAATAAATGAATGAATTCAAGTCAGAATATTGGAAAGAGAATCAGTACATAAAACCTAAACTGAGAGAAATCTCAAAATGAATAATCTAGGAAATCAAACATGAAACTCAAAGGAACGTTATTAAGAGAATAAATCACAAAGTATAAAATTATAGGCATTGAACATATGATAGAAGAAATGGATACTTTACTCAAAGTAAATCTTAATTTTAAAAATTCTTTCATGAAAATATCCAAGAAATCTCAGACAATATGTGAAATTACCAAATATAAAATGATAGAAAGGGATTAATGACACAAAACTGTGACCATAAATACAAAAAATACATTCCATAAAATCATAGAAGAAAAACCCCCTAATCTGTAAAAAAGATGCCTATGAAGATAATGAAAGCATATAGTATAATAAAGAGATCGAGCTAGAAAAGAAACTCTGTGAATATACATTGAAACATTAAACATAGAGAAGAAAGAAGAAATAGTAAAAGCAAAAGAGACAAATATTAAGTAGCATATAAAGGCATATCAGTTAGAATAACTCCTGACTTCTCAAAGGAGGTAGACAAAGCTGGAATGATGTGTAGCAAACTCAAAGAGAACACAGGTGCCCAGAATACTATACCTAGGAAGAATTATACTCACAATAGGTAAAGAAATATGAGCTCACATGGTAACACCAAAGTTAAGCAATAAAAACCAGCAGTACAGAGGTGCTAGAAGGAAAACACCATCCTATAGAGGTTTGCCAAGAAAACAAAAATAATTAAAAATTTCCTAAGAGGAAATAAAAAGAGAAATACATCATACATACACAAACTCCACTGCAATGCTTTTCTTAGCACCTCTCAACATCAATGGTCTCAATTCTGCAATAAAAAGACACATACCAAGAGAATGGATATGAATAGAGTATTCAGTTTTTGGACCTAAAAAAAAAATAATGTTAACTTTAGTGCAAAAATCTCCTTAATGTCGAAGAATGAAAAGTTATATTTTAAGAAAATAGGTCTAACAAGCAAGTTACTATAACCACGGTAAAACCAGGCAAAACAGACTTCCACCAAAAAGTAATTTTAAGTGATATGAAGGACCCTACATATTCATCAAAGGAAATACCCACCATGAGTACATCGCAATTCTTAAAATCTATTCACCAAGGACAAATGCACCCACATTAACAAAAGGACTAGTAATACAGCTGGAATCATATGTTGACTCTCACACACTGATAGTATAAGACTTCAATAACACACTCCATTCAAATGTCAGGTCATACAGACAAAAACATACAGACAAAAAACATACAGAAAAAAAAAACATACAGACAAAAAATATGAGAGATTCAAGAGCTAACTGACATTATCAGTTAAGTGGACCTATAGATACTTTCAGAACATTTCATTTCCAAACAGAAGAACATACTTTCTTCTCAATAACTCATGAAACTTTCTCCAAATGCAATCACATAGCTGGACACAAACCATGTCTCAAAACATACAAGAAATTTGAAATAGCACCCTTTATTTTATTGGCCTACTCTGAAGCTGGAAAACAACAATGAGAGAAACAACAGAAAACTTGCAAACTCATGGAAACTTAACAACTCATTACTAAATGTAAAAATGCTTTAAGACAAAACGTCAAGAAATGAATTATAGACTATCTAGAATTAAATCAATGTAATTATATACCATACATATGGGACACAGTGGGAATATTTATAAGAGAGAAGTTCTTAGCACTAAATATCTTCATAAAGTATAGATGGAGAGTTCTCATATTAGGAATTTAATAACACTCCTGAAAGCTCTAGAACAAAAGAAAGGACACACAAGAAGTGTAGACAGGAAGAAATAATCAACTCAAGGATGAAATCATTAAATAGAAAGAACAATAACAACAAAATTCAATACAAATAATCAGTGAGATAGAGAGCAGGTTCTTTGGTAAAATCAGTAAAATTGAGAAACCCTTATCCAAGAAACTAAAAGGTGGAGAGGTGTACAGGGGAAATGCCATTGAAATGGGAACAACTGAGCTTACTTTCTCAGAACTTGTTATTGACATGTGTTTTATCTGTATTCCAGGTGTGTAGGCCCTCTGAGATGGAAGAGGAACCTGTAGATGCTCAGGATGATAATAAGGTGCAGGTTTGGTATGTGTGATTAAAGTTATCAATTTAAGTAAAAGGTCTGTTAAGTAACACAAATCAGGTTATGGGGAAGTGGGTTTTTTTTCATATTGGGTATGTGGTTTTCTATGTTCCTAAATTGGAATAAAAATTCATTATTTTTTGACAAAAATTAAGGAAAATGCAATTAATTAATCTGTGTTCATTAATCTATGTTTCTACAAGTAATGGTTTGCTCTCTGGAAAAAAAAGCCAGCAACACAAAAAAAAACAAGATGAAAATGTTTTGTTTCAGAGCATGTGTGTGCACGTGGTCTAGTTGGTTTCTGTTTGTATACTCAATAGGATTTGAAGTCATGGGCTCCAAGAGTATTCAATAATCAACCAGAGTTCCCATTATCATCACCTCTTAATTCTTCCTTAGAATTGATCCCTCTCCTCCAACTCCTTGGATTCCCTTTGTGTCCTAACACCCCAAGAGAGCAGAATTCAGACCAATTTTCAGCATGTCCCTGTACAGTTCAAACACAATTGAAAGTTTCTTAAAGTTTGTGTTGGGGAAAAGATGATGTCAACTCCGTCATTGGGCAGTGTCATTTATATCCTTTGTGATATCATGTTAACCTCAGAAGTGATGAGTTCTCAGTATATTAACATATTACAACATGTGGGTGACTACAGGGAGACAAAGTACATGGCTCACAGACCAGTTTTGCTCCATTCAGCATCTGCCATCAGAGAGAAATATACTTTACATTGTGAGTCTTAATGCCTTCCCTCAGGCCTGCAGAAGAAAGGATAGTTTGCAGCTAGTTGCTTGAATGCAGATCTCTGTCTCTGTCTCTCTGTTTGTCTCTGTCTGTCTGTCCATCTCTCTCTGTCTCTCTGTCTCTGTCTGTCCATCTGTCTCTCTGTCTCTCTATGTTTCTCTGTCTGTCTGTCCATCTGTCTCTGTCTGTCTCTCTGTCTTTGTCTATCTCTGTCTCTGTGTGTCTCTGTGTCACTGTCTATGCCTCTCTCTCTCTCTCTCTCTCTCTCTCTCTCTCTCTCTCTCTCTCTCTCTCTCTCTCTCTCTCTCATACACAATGTTGCACCTTCTGAATGCTATGAGAGATGAAGATCATCTGAGCCCTGAGCACTGCAGAGTTGGAGGAAACCTGTTGAAGAGAGGCCCCTGTGCATAGTCTCCTTTCCCTGATATTCTTTGGTAAGGGCAATTTGCTATAGAAGCCCTAGTAGCAAGTTGTGGGTAGGGTCTTTTTTTCTCAAATATTTGTCACCTTGCTTAAGGACACACACACACACACACACACACACACACACACACACTTTTTCTGGAATACTCAGTGAGATGTAATACCTGGCAGGACCCCAATCACCAGAAGAGTAGCATTTAAATCTGATAACCCCTTATTTACTTCAGGCTGCCACTTTAACTCTGGGTCACCTTGGCAGTTGGAAGTTTTCTTTTGGAAATACTGGTGCTAAGTAGCACAAGGACAGGAGGCTATTTTTCTTCTGTAGAAACGAAGAGCATTAGTTACAACTTCCTGTTAATTTATGAGAATAAATGTGTGGGAAAAATCAGACACCTGGGAATAAAATTGCAATTCCTTCTTTCGAGGTTTCTCTGTCTTGCCAAATTCAGCATCACTTGGTCCGGGCTAAGTATTCATATCTGTGCTTCTAGGGTTTCTACCTTGCAGAAATGCCTTTGATCATCATCTTCTTCATTAGTATTTATATATCACTTATGTTCTTTGTCCCACAAAAAATATTTTCCATTGTGCATATAGATACACATAAAATTTCATTTGACATATGTTTAGACAACTATAATAGAATAGTAAATATATTTTTGGTCTTAATGTCTTAATTTAATAAATGGATAAAGTTCTCATGGTTGTCATCCCAGTATTGGATGAACATTTTTAATGAAAAAGTTCACATTTGTATGAAATTTATCTGTTTTATATGTGATTAACATTTGAATTTTGATATTTTACATTTCATTTGTGATGTATGCCAATAGCGTATTTTGCAAATTAATAGAATATGTCAAAAACAAATTGGAGAATGAAGAGCAGATAAAGAATGCCAAAGTAAAAAAACATGTATTTTAAAATTCATATGAGACGTTCCAAAGAGAAAAAAAAAATGTTCCGTAAAAGCTGGTGGATATTATTTTCTTTCAAATGTGGGGTAGGTTGCAGTACATCTCTCCTTGACTGTAATGAAACATGGGAAATCTTTAGCGTTACTAAAATCATAGTAACATTTTATTTCACCACTAGAATCCCCCCCCCCCCCAGCACCTCTGTGATCTAAAAAGCATACTTTATTTGGAGATATGTGTGGAAAGTGCTGACACGTAGCAAGAGTTTTGCTAAGATTTCATTACTTTAACTACAATGTTGTGACCAAGATCTGTGGAATCAATTGGGAACAGGTTAAGCCATAGAAATGTAAACAGTTATAGAGGATATATAAGAGATTGGTGACAATGGGGAACACTTATAATTTACTGGTGTTGGATACCACACAAAATTTAGTTTGTGTTGTGTTTCTCATGTCCTGAGGGTTATATACCAACATTGGGAGGTTGCAATGTGAGATTTTGTGAGACAATGGGTTATGCACAGATGGCCTGGTTTCCAGTTGAGGCTAGATCTTGAGCGCCAGGGGAACCCAATGGGTGGTAATTCCCAACTACATGGGATGGTAGGCATTTGACCATGTCTCCTGGAACCTTGGCTTCTGTCAAACTTACAGCCCCCACAGCCCCCACTAGAGAGGCATGTGGCTAGTAGTCATGTAGACAGTATCCCAAGCTTCTGGCCTTCAGGCTAGACTTCTCCACACAGTTACCTAGCAACAGCAAGATAACACAGCCCACAATAATAGGGTCTGCTTGTTCCCTCCTTGATCTCTTAAGCTTTCACCTTTTTTTTTTTTTTTTTTTTTTTTTTTTTTTCTTCTAGCTACTTCTCTTACTTCTGCTTCCCACCTCTTACTCTCTAAGCTTTT
>NW_018392840.1:0-18714 GCF_900095145.1 Mus pahari | reverse complement strand
AGTCATGTAGACAGTATCCCAAGCTTCTGGCCTTCAGGCTAGACTTCTCCACACAGTTACCTAGCAACAGCAAGATAACACAGCCCACAATAATACGGTCTGCTTTTTCCCTCCTTGTTCTCTTATGCTTTCACTTTTTTTTTTTTTTTTTTTTTTTTTTTTTTACCTTCTAGCTCCTTCTCTCACTTCTGCTTCCCACCTCTTACTCTCTAAGCTTTTACCTCTCTTTCTCTAAGCCTTCAGCTTTCTTACTCTCTAACTCCCTCTCTCTCTTTCCCTTCCCCCTTCTTTCCTCTTGACCAGGGCTGGTCTCTCTGTCCTACATTCTCTCCTTCCCCCTGCCTTTCTGCAGTGAAGCTCTAAAACTGTAGACTGTCTCTGTTCATCAAAGCTCACTGTACTTGAACTATGGTATAGGCTTTCTTCTAAGGAGCAGCTTCTAACCTCCTGTCAGAAGACCTTACTGTGCTCCAGTCAAGGCCTGGACTAAGGACTAAGGGAACCACCCAGCTCCCCTTCTTTCCCTCTGCCCTCTCTCCCTTATCTCCAGGGCCTAGTGCTGCCCCAGTACCCCTATTCTGTTCTCAGGTCCTCCACCATATCCAGCATGAGATGCTGGACACTGAGAACCTGGTACCAGGGGCTGCCCCTTGTCCACACTCCTCTGCATGGGGTCAGTGGCTTCACACAGCCAGATGCCTACTGGGAGCCTCTTGTAATATAGTTGGCAGTCCTCCCGCATCTGCCCGCCTAGAGCACAGGAACTCTGACCTGATGCCCCTGCTCTCTCCCTCTCCCCTCTTCCCCTGCACCCACAGCCCTGCAGGATTTGGGATGTAATTTTTTTTTATATTAAATGACCATTCAGATATTAGTTGATTAGGAATGGTTGAAAAATTATTAAAACACAAAAACATATTATTAATCTTAAGTATTCATTATTTATGTATCTGAGTGTTTTGCTTTTTTGTGTATACATGTGTACTATGTGCATTTGTTCTGTCTTAGAATTCAGAATGTGGTAGAATATCACATAGAATTTGAATTACATATGCCTGTGAGCCATCATGTAGGTGGTGGAAATAGCAATCAATTCCTAGGCAAGAAGAGGAAGTTTTCTTAATCACTGATCCCACAATATTTGATTTATAAATCATACCCTTACAAATATAACTATTATAATGATTATATATGCAATCTATATGAATATAGGATTGCAGACTCTTTGCAAGGAAGTCTTTTGATATCAGACATGATAAAAATAGGCAAACCGTGGAAAAGAGTAAATCATTGAGGAAATTTGGTCTATATGGGTTTATCCATGAATGTGATTGTTATATTCGTGGTGATTGTTCAATTTCAGAAATAACTAAAGTAGTTTAAAATGGGTGGTAAGTAAATATAATTATCAGGAGAATAAAATTACTATTTAAACTAAACAGTATACACTCACTTTAATCATAAACGTGAACATTGAACAGTTATGAATATCTACAGTAAGCACTAGCCACTGTAAAATCATCTACCCCTAGGAAGAAGGTCCACAGCAGTACTACATGACCATAACAATGATTCTTTAGATCATATCCATCAACAACAGAACAAAAGAAACTTCTCCTGCTTCTTTGGGAATATCTTAAATCCAATTGGATATAGTTCATGGTAGACATAATGTCTATACTACTGGTGCACATCTCAGCTGGAATTATTAGTATTGCACACAGTTTCATCACTAAGTAGAAATCCTGGCTGCAATTCTAGCAATATAAAAACCAGATAACAACGAAGTTAATCTGTCCAATAAGATTCCTTTGCCTTTCAAACACAGGGTGTAGTGTCTATAGAAACACATCTTGGCATCTTGTTCTGTTATGAACACTCATATCTGTGCAAGATTTGTTACATTTGAAGGATCTGAATGGTCTCTTTGATCAGTGTAAACAATACTGGAAATTTCATTTAATAACTCTATCTTCTGGCTGCCATTTTTTCCACAATCTTGGATGCCTTTTAAATTTAATCCCCTTGAATACTTTATGATTATAGGCATACACTGTTGAGGAAATTTCTTATAATTCTCAGGTATCTCTGTACCTCATCATACAGCATGTAAGTTTCTCATTAGCTGAGCTACATTCTGTACAGTGGGGTGGATGTGAGGCAATGCCTTCTTCTTCTTCTTTTTTTTTTTTATTCTTCAAGACAGGGTTTCTCTGTGTAGCCCTGGCTATCCTGGAACTCACTCTGTAGATCAGGCTGGTAACGAACTCAGAAATCTGCCTGCCTCTGCCTCCCAAGTGCTGGGATTAGAGGCGTGTGCCACCAGGACCAGCTGAGGCAATACCTTCTTGACCTCTTTGTAATCCAGAATTATCCATTACCCATCCTGCTTCCTGCTTTTTCCTGTTGTTCACACAGTGCTCTCTATCTCGCTCACTCTCTCTCCCTAATTCTCTCTCTCTCTCTCTCTCTCTCTCTCTCTCTCTCTCTCTCTCTCTCTTTCTCTCTCTCTCCATATATATGTATATATACATATATATGTATATATATATATATAAGTATATATATATATAATATGTGTATATATGTGTATATACTTACACCTATAATCATACATGCATATATACACATACATACATACAAACATACACACATATATACATACAAATATACACACATGCACATATACATACATACATATATACACATATACACACATACACACATAAATATATGCACATATGCACATACACACACATACACTTATAATTTCTCTATCACATAGCTACAAAGCAAGGCGGCCTCTCCCTCTTAAGTCTTAGCTAGTACCAAGAGGGACTTTAGCATATAATTATGTACTACAAAATTGCCTTGCCATTCAAGGCAGGCTCTTGCACAGAGGTGAATAGTCCCCTGCTTCCTCCTCTGATAGACAAATGGATATTCAAAGGGCAATGAAATAAAAGAAACATCTCCAAATCCAGAATACTCTTTTGACAGAGAGAAGGGTGGATATTACATTCTGAGTGGTAAAGTCCTTCATCCTGGGGCAAACTTCTTTTTCATACAGGTACTATTTTCTCAGTTGCTGCTTCAAGAATCTTGCTTGATAGTTGCTTCTGCTTTTAAACCTTTCAAAAGTGACAAGACCTTATTTGGCTTTTTCCCATTTTCCTTGAAAAAGCACAGCCTGATATATATTGCCTTAGCCCTTCATAAAGCCAATTCATATATAGGTTATGGGAGCAATATTGTCTCATAAACATCATGGCCTATTGTGAGAATCCACAAAGCCACTTAAGTACCTGTGTACTGAACTAAGATTCCAGTTGAATTAACATCTATTTTTTCTATACAGTAAACAAAGTTCTATATAACTCATTGAACTGCTCAACAAACATCAACTCTTTCATGCCCCATGTTTTGTAATATTCATGAGTGTCTTACCACTAATGATCATCAATGTCCCTAGTAACAATTGTTATATAGTTCATCCTTTCAGTAATTTATTTCACATGTATTGTCTTCATGCTATAATATTTATCTCAGTTAAGAGTGAGAAGTGGAGCCGGGCATGATGGCACATGTCTTTATTCCCAGCACTTGGGAGGCAGAGGCAGGTGGATTTCTGAGTTCGAGGCCAGTATGGTCTACAGAGTGAGTTCCAGGACAGCCAGGGCTACACGAACAAACCCTGCCTCAAAAACAAAAACAACAACAACAAAAAACAAAAAAGCAAAACAAAAAACAAAACAAAACAAAGCAAACAAACAAAACAAACAAACAAAAAGAGTGAGAAGTTTCTCACTGACATGAATTTCTCTTTTTTCAGAGACTAGGGTTCATACTTAGGAGGAATGATATGTGACATACAGTTTCTTCCTGTTGCCCACCTGATTCTCTCAGTGTGTTTCAAGATTTTGTCTCCTAGGAGAACCTAATTAGTACATAATAGAGGTATATTCTTTCCTTCATACTGTCCCTGTTATAAGCCAAGTCAGCACTGTGGTTTGCTTCATTATTATAAAAAATGAAATATCATCCCCTCAATACCTATGTAACATCATCAAAAAAGAAAAAGAAGAAGAGATAAAATAAGAGCTGAGACATTGTTTTTGAGGAATTTCATCTTGATTGCATCCTTGATCACTTAATAGCTATAATCACTTGCATAAGACCTGGAAATGACCGGCCCATTGTGTTAATAAAAATATTTTCAATAGTGAATAGCTTCCCACATAAAGATGAAGATTTGAGTCTTTTTTTAAACCCATGTAAATTTTGAGTTTGATGAAGTGGACATGAAATTCCTGTGTTTAGGTTGAAGAGAGGGTAGTTTCTCAGCTTAGAAAAATTAGCGAGTGCTACTTTCAGTTAGTGGCTCTGTCTCATATGATTAGACGGAGATCTACTGAGGTGCATAATGGGTAACAATCTCTAACCCCCATGAATTGTTCACAAATACATACAGAGATACAAAGACTGGGTCCCTACTACTCCATCATGGAGAGAGGAGAGTTTTGTGAGGGCCTTCTCTTACGTAAGCATTTTCAGGACTTCTGGAATTAACTATTTCTAAAGGATAGAAAATGGGATATTTTCTTCAGTGTTACAGCTACTAGTATATAACACATATCCATGTCAATGACCCTCTAGCTATTCTTTATTAATTCCAACTATTCTAAATTCGAATTAATTAATTCTCATTAATTAGCTAATTAATTAATTTGAAGCAACACATTTTCGAAGGCTTAGTAGAGAAGGGAAATGTTTGAGATGTCACAGAGACTAGTGAATACATGACTATTTCCAAAATATTGTATATACAAGTATAAAAACTTAGGATACAATAAAGCATCCTTCTATGTAAAACTACAATGTAATATTGAAATATCTAATTACATTCTAATTTAGTGGCATATTTAAGGTAATAATCTCTTCAATCTAATTATTTCCTATGATGTCAACTTCCAACTGAGCAGACAGATGAGCGTAAATTGCTTGTCCCATAATACACAGAAACTTTTTACAATACAATCCATACTCTGACTGTGTACAATGTACCTCATGTTCTTAAAACACTTTTGACAAACTTCCTTACACGCTGATCCCATTTACTAATGATGTGTAAGCTCAACATTTCATCAGTCAGGATGACAAACTTTTATGTATTCTCAAGAGAAACACTGGTCTGAAACTGACTGGTCTTTGGTACAGTTCTTATTTCTAAGTAGGGACAACACAAGTGTGCCTATAAGAATACATGCACCTGATACCAAATGGAAAGCAAAGTCACATAACTATTTCCAGACAGACCCACTTTATCAGAACCAGTAGCTTCCATTTCATTCATATTTTTCATCTTGAAAATGTACCTTACCCTCATACTCAACTTTGATTCTATTTTGTCTCTTTTTAGGTGCCAGCATGAAAGAACCTGTGTGGTGTGGTATGAGGGAATATAAGGTCCTGACATAAAGACAATGATGAAAGTAGAAAAGAAATCGTGCACCAAAACGGTTACTAGTTTGGTGAGTCAGGAAGTCTACTTTGATTATGTACAGCATCACTGATAAGGGTTGTTTAAGAAATCATGGGCAACTAATAGGCAACTGTATATCTGAAGAAGAGTCATCCTAACAGTAAAATTTCACTACGAATAACTTTGAAGAAAAGATGGACGCCATGGAACACTTCATGAGCTACCCAGAACTCCATTATTTTTCTAACAACATCAAAGAAATCAACATCTCTAATGTTAAAATCTAGTCTCAGAAGCAATAATTAGATTCAGCAACTTAGAGTTGAATGCTTGAGTGATTGCTGGATTTGGATATACAACTGGGATTTAGTCCTGTGCACACTCTTGCCTGAGCCATTCTCTAGTCATCTTATATATCCAGAAAACTTAAGCACACTGCTTTAAATGCTAATGCACTGGAGGACTTTGGGAAAGAGGTTGAAAGTAGAAACATTGAACTTCAAGTCAAGTTTATATCAGTGTCATTTAGGTAAAATTCTATCCACAACTTTCATCAGTGGAACATATGATTAGTCTAAAGAACTCAGTGATTAAGAACACAGCTGCATATTAAAAACAATGAATTTATGAAATTCTTGGGCAAGTGGATGGATCTGGAGGATATCATCCTGAGTGTGGTAACCCAATCACAAAAGAAGTCACTAGATATGCACTCACTGATAAGTGGATATTAGTCCAGAAACTTAGAATACCCAAGATACATTTTGCAAAACACAAGAAAACCATCATGGAAGACCATCATGTGGATACTTCATTCCTCCTTAGAATAGGGAAAAAAATACCCATGAAAGGATATAGATACAGAGACAAAATTTAGAGCTAAAACGAAAGGATGGACTATCCAAAGACTACCCCACCCGGGGATCCATCCCATCATCAGTCACCAAACCCAGACACTATTGCACATGCCAGCAAGATTCTGCTGAAGGGACCCTGATATAGCGGCCTCTTGTGAGGCTATGCTAGTGCCTGGCAAAACCAGAAGTGGATGCTCACAGTCAGCTATTGGATGGAACACAGGGACCCCAGTGGAGGAGCTAGAGAAAGTACCCAAGGAGCTGAACGGGGCTGCACCCTATAGGTAGAACCACAATATGAACTAATCAGTACCCCCAGAGCTCGTGTCTCTAGCTGCATATGTAGCAGAAGATGGCCTAGCTGACCATCATTGGGAAGAGAGGCCCCTTGGTCTTGCAAACTTTATATGCCCCAGTACAGGGGAATGCCAGTGCCAAGAAGTGGGTGGGTAGGGGAGCAGAAGTGGGGGGGAGGATATAGGAAACTTTCTGGATAGCATTTGAAATGTAAATAAAGAATATATCTAATAAAATAAAATAATAAATTAAAAAAAAAGAACACAGCTGTAAACTGCAGTACTCTGCATGAATATCTGTCCATAAAAGCAAAGGATGATGGCTTTGTAAGGATACTCTCATCTTTCTGAGTAAGAAAGGGCATGTTGAAAGAGAAATGTTTAAAATATCTGTGCTCAGGGTCCTCAATGGAGGAAGTAGAGAAAGGACCCAGGGGCCTGAAGGGGCTTGCAGCCCCATAGGAGGAACAACATTAACTAACTAGTACCAATAGAGTTCCCAGGGACTAAACCATCAATCAAAGAGTACACAAGGAATAACTCAAGGCTTCAGCAGCATATGTAGCAGAGGATGGCCTTGGGGAACATCAATTGGAGGAGAGGCCCTTGGTCCTGTGAAGGTTCTATGCCCCAGTGTAGGGCAATGCCAGGGTCAGGAAGCAGGAGTCGGTGGGTTGTTGAGCAGGGGGTGTGGGGTGGGAATAGCAGGTTTTCAGAAGGGAAACCAGAAAATGGGATAATATTTGAAATGTGAATATAGAAAATATCTAATAATAAAATAATGTAAAATACCTGTGCTCAAGATGTATAAAAAGGCAATGTGTTCTCCACAAATTTGAATACCAGGGAAGACTGCCTAATCACTGTGAGTACATGTCTTTTCTGGTAACAAGAGAAAGTCTTTCTCAAAAACTAAAGCTAAAAATTTACAAAATCAATATTTTCAAGAAAAACACTCAACTCAGAGCAAATGTCAGAATTTTCTTTCCATAGGAATTGTGTACCATTTCCTGTGTGCACATATACTTTAACACATTTGAGGGAGTGATACATTCCCACAAGGACAAAACAAAGGTGTTTATGCATCCTGATTGGTAGTGACTCACATGTGAGTTCAATAGATTTACCAATTTAAGACAATGTTATCTCTAAGGAGCCTTTTTAAAGTAATGCTCACTTGAATTTAATTTTATTTGGCCAACATCAAAATAAGAATATTGCTGCAAATACTCACAAGATAGTAGATGAATTATCATTGATGATTCAAATTCTTGCCATTTTTATCATAGGGAGAACTTAATTTACTGGACTAAAAGTTTTTGGTCAGAATTCTGATTTTATACCTTATTTGTAAATCTGAATTCTTTCAAATAACACACTCCCTTGTGAAACAGAGGGATTAGCTTAGGTTGAGCTGGGAAGAAGTTTTCCACTGGCAGACCTTCCTAATACTGAAAGATGCAGTCCAAGTTGCTGGGGAATAGTTGGCATCAATGATTGAGTGGAAACTGATCCTGTTTGCTTAAGTATGAGTGTAAGATGCATTAGTTTTCTGCTGGTCCAATTCTGTGATAGAATTGTTGTTGCATATAAGCAGCCATCAATGGTGCATCTACACTAAACACTCATGTCATTGAAGAGAGGAGGAGAAGAGAAGATAGTGGAAGAATGGGGGAAAGAAAAGTGTGAAGTAGACTGGAAGGGAGGAAGTATAAAGATAGAATGGAAGAAGTGAAGAGGGGCAAGGAGGTGGTGGCACAAGCCTTTAATTGCAGCCCTTGTGAGGCAGAGACAGGCAGATTTCTGAGTTCGAGGCCAGCGTGGTAAACTAAGTGAGTTCCAGGACAGCCAGGGCTATACAGAAAACCATGACTCAAAAAAAAAAAAAAAAAAAAAACAAAAAAAAAAGGAAGTGAAGAGGAGAAGTTAAAAATTAAAAAGGTAGTGAAGGGAAGGGATAAGAGTAGAGAGCAGAAATGAGGTCAATGAAAGAGAAGTGAGGAGAAAAAAATGTATATGTGGATGTGGAAGAACAGTAGTATAGCCAATATGGAGTACTGTGTCCACCTTTGACTTCCAAACTTTGGAACTTCTGCACTTGATTTTCCTATAAAAAGCCTGTAATAGGAACACAATGATATGACAATTAAGTTCCTGAGTCTACTTTGTGGTCCTTATCATCAATCTTGGGGTGTTTGTTCAATTAACTATTCTTTTTTAACTGGGATCACTGTTTATGGGGTTTGTATGGTGATTTCTGTACCCCAACAGTTCCCTTCTCTTAACATGCCTATAACAGTCTTATAATTTCATCTTTTACCAGTATAATACCTAACAATGAATGGAAACTTTAAAACTATTATCAATTCTTTATAATGAGATCATTTTCAAATGAGAAATATTAACATTAGGACTGTATGCATCACAGCAACTAAAAGCTTTCATTAGATTATATATCTTAATCCATTCTGCATCATATATATATATATATATATATATATATATATATATCTCCATATATTTTATAAACATATGTATTTTATCAAGCTGTGATAAAATATTAGACATGCAGGACTAAGTGTAGAGCTCCTGGTAAATGACTGTTAAATGTGGATATAAATGTGGGAGTAAATAAAGAAAATATAAACAAAGGTGGGAAGTGGTACATAAGTACTGCTCTCATGTTATATATTGAGGAACTATTGTCTCAGCAAATGGTCTTCTGAATTTTGAAACATTCCCGTTCCTTCCTCCATGTTGTCTTCTGTTGTAGGACTTGTTATAGATGCATAGAAGCAGTGGTGGAGGGGAATGGGATGGGGGTGTTTAGAGCAGAAACCAGGAAGAGGGATAAAATTTGCAATGTAAATAAACAAAATAACCAATAAAAAATACAAAATAAATAAAAAACCCAAAACAAGAAAAGTCCATCCTCAGACAGATGTGATGACTCAAAGAATTGTCATCCCTAGAGCTCTCTGCATGACTGTGGGGCAGCTCACAGTTCATAGAATCTCTACTAGGCAGCTCACTGTCCTGCGCTATCGTCTTGCCAGCAAGAACGCACGTGGACACCAGGATCCTTCTGCAGCACAGCATTTATTACATCTTGAAGAGGAAGACCACGAGGCCCCGCGAGTGACTCCCTATATAGTCCCCAAGGCTGCGTGTCCACGTCTAATTGGTTGCTTACTCATGATCTCACTGTTACGCCCTGGGGCGGGCAAAGACTTGGCGTGAAACCCATTTGCACCTGTGCACATTGGTTGCTTACCCGAAATACATGGGCGGTGGCCAGTGGTAGCCAGCACCATCTTGTAATGGCCTTGCGTGGCTTCCCACAGCTCACCAAGTAGAATGTCCTACTTTAGTAGATTTTTTTTTTTAAACTGCTTCTATAGAGGGTTCCTCATGATTCTTGAATATTTCAGGTTTTTCATATTTCTGAAATGTTTTACATCCAGAAACTTTGGTGTCCCCTTTCCTGGGGGTAGAGGTTGTTTTACTTCAGAGACTATTGCTCCATGACATGGTTCACACACACAGTCACACCCACAGGTATTGTGGTAAAACTTCAACCCAAATAAGTTGTTGAAAGGAAAACACAACTCAACTAATATGAATACAAGCTTCAAGCCTAGATTGGTCAGATCTACCACTACATTGCTATATTCCCTAGTTATGAGATCCCTTATGCCTTTCAGTTTCTTCAGGCTATGAGCTTATGCTCCATTTTCCTTCCACTTCCTCTTCTGTCTTCCTCTCTGTACTTCCTCCCCTCATTCTCCCTAAAACTTTTCAGCTCCACCTTCCCTTCCTCTGCCCAATCACCCTGGCTCTAGCCTTTATTTGGGGAGAAGGTTCACATGAAGTCACCTGAGTATGTGATTCACTCCTCCACCCAGGCAGTCCTTCTTGAGAAGTGGAATTAACATCAAATTACAAATAGCAACAGGGCAATCCACAATAAACATGCATACACACATACAAGTACAAGTACTCACATATATGCACACACACACACACACAATTTTTAAACTGTTTTTGGTGATCTAATCATAGTGCAGACCTGACATTTATATTTCTAAAAGTATAAAAACTTACCAAATGGCATTTGTATTCACCTTTCCAGGTAACACTTGTGTGCAGGTGTGGGAAGAAAGCAGATCAGCTGTGTGAAGCCCATTCTTACTGGAATATGATTGTTGCTTCGCCTGTAGTAGCAGTAATGATACATACATAAGTAGGTAACACATTTGCTAAACATATGTTAGACAAGAGATTGAGAACAATCAATTCAGAATTACAACTTTCTACTAAAAATTGCAGAAGTAATTGGGACAACTATTAAAATTTTGAAAATTATTCAGAGGAATACTAAGTAGGAAAGAAAAGAATGAGATCTAATTATTAATTGAATAAATTCAGATATTTCCTTATTCTGCACCATCAATCATTTTAAAAGTTGCATCAAAACCAGGCATGATACATAATTCCAATACTTGGGATGCAGAGGCACAGGCAGAGGCAGAGGCAGACAGATCTCTGTGTTTGAGCCAAGCCTAGTATACACAGCAAGTTCCTGGACAGCGAGGGGTGCAAGTAGAAATATTGTCATGAAATAACTATATATATAATATATAATATATAATATATAATACATAATACATGATACATGATACATGATACATGATACATGATATATGATATATGATATATAATGTATAATGTATGATGTATAATGTGTAATGTGTAATATGTAATATGTAATATGTAATATATAAAGCCATATATTATATATGTATATATATGTACATATATATGTATCTATATGATTTCTCTTCTAACGGAGTTGTCTGAGAAAAAAAACAACTTTGAAAGGAGAAAATGAAGGGATATGACAGAAATGGTTGGCTGTTCCAATTGAGCAGAGATCTGGCATCTCCTTATCTGGTGTCTTCCAAGAGAGAGAGGAAAACAATGAAAAAATTCAACTGACTAATGCTAACTCCTAATGCCAACTGAATGGTTGGTTATTCATGGTTGGTTCACATCCTATTTAGTTGACTTGCCAGTGCAGGCTGATAGCACGGACCACAGGATGTAACTCTTAAGCTATTTCTCTGTTGTTGAAATGGGCCAATTGAAGCCAGAGTAGATGATGATATTATGTGCAGTTTTATTGGGAATTTGCTCTAAGCTGAGTTCACTGGCACCAAGGACCAAGACCACTGAAGTATCCATGGGGTGGGAGAAAAAAAGTAAGGGCTCAGGGGGAGAAAGAAAAGAGAAGGAGAAGAGAAAGGTAGGGAGGGAAAGAGGGAGGAGGAGGGAGAGGGAGGAGGAGGGAGAGGGAGAGAGAGAGAAAGGGAGAGAGAGAGGGAGAGAGTACAGAGATACAGAGACACCAATCAAGATCAAAATATCTGGATTATAAACTGAAGAACCACTGGGAGAAGGGCAGCCCACTCACTGAGCTGGAAAGGGCAGGGTTGGGGGCAAGGTATGCCAGGTAGAGACTGAGACCCTGGAGGGCCAGTTCTGCTGTGATATATAAAATATGTAAAATATGCACCTCAGTCCCTTGACCTTGCTACTAAAAAGCAATAACCAGGGTCAGATCTTGTCAATGGCTTTACTCAAGGCAGGAATAGATAGATACTGCTGTGTATGATATAATGTTGGCTTCATATTTTATCCATATCCAACTCTATAACTGAGTCTATGTGCACATATGGTGTGTTTATATGTGTTAGTATTTGAATGTGTGTTTGTGTGTGTGTGTGTGCATGTGTGTGTGTGTGTGTGTGTGTGTGTGTCTGTGTGTCTGTGTGTCTGTGTGTCTGTGTGTCTGTGTATAGATTCCCCAGGGTAGAGTTTGCAGTCAAGTGCCTTACTCTGTCATTCTCAATCCTGCTGAAGATAAGGTATCCATATAGCCTAGATTGTCTGGCCACTCAGATCCTACAAACCATCTATTTCTGAATTCTTGGAGTTGCAGGCGTATAGTGCACACAAGTCTTCTAATATAGGTGCTGGGAATCCCCATTAAGATTCCCACATTTACTCAGAAAGCACATTACCAACTAAGCCAGTTCCATTGTCAAGATTTCATAAGATACTTACGGAGAGAATATCAGTAAAAATTTGCGATAAATAACTTCAAGAAGGCTGAGTCCTACTTGTAGTCTCATCCTTATACAATGGAATAGTGGAGAGATTTTGTTACACCTACCATTAAGAACAAAAGAACAAAATGTCAGATTTGAAGAAGAAACTATGCTGGAACAAGATGAAACTTCCCATAAGCTTGTTCAATAGCTAGTGTTATGACTGATACCATTGGGTTCTTTATAGATTACCCAACGTCAGCATGCTTATAGCACACAAAAGTATTTTATTGTGTATAATTTATTTTACACCTATTAATGTTTTGCTTATACAGAAATATGCATTCCACCTGAGTGCCTATGAGAGTCAGAAGAGGACATCAGATCCCTTAAAACCAGAATTGGTGCTCATGCAGTTCTGAAGAAGCAACCATATCCCCTGGATTTTGGATGATGGATGATCTCAAGCTACCTTTTGAGATCTATAACCCAAGTCTAGGTCCTTTGCAAAAGCAAAAAACTTCTTGACCTCTAAACCATCTTTTGAAATCCATGATATGTCTAATTTTTAAAAGCACAGTCTGCTCTTTTTCTGCTCCTCTATGTGAGTCCCTATTGGAATTTGTGAATATTACAAAGCTTGTTGTCAATTTTGAGTTCATGCTGAAAGAATATTATTAAACATATCAAATCCACAGTGTTGTACTGAGCTTTCAAAGTTTTTAAGTTTTTCAGTTTCCAGTATTTGGGGTGATTCCAGGAAGATAACTGTTTGAAGCATGGGACAAAGCATTTACAAGCAGCCACCAGGAAGCAATGCAAAGAACAGGCTCAGAGAAGCTATTGTTTCTGTCCTAGGTACTGTATTAGAGGAGGGTGTGACTGCTGCTTGTAAGTGACTGCAGCTATTTCAGTTATTGGTTTCAACCCAGCTGTTTGTTACAAATGCAAATTCGCAAGTGGCTTCACAAATTCATGATGTACAAAAGGTGGACCTAAATTATTTAGTCCAGGACTCAGTAGAGGATGAGCATAGTGTCAGTTTGAAAGCACTGCAATTTTATTTAATACCAACTAACTTATATCAAGATTCAAAATGAAACAGTATGCATACAGAATGCAGAGAAGTATGAAACCCTCACAGTGACAAAAGGATGGCTGCATTCTTCCTGAATGAACATGATGGGCATGCAAGGGCAGTAGCCATGCTCAATATAAACAGGGGTACCTGTGATCTTTCTTTCATTTTTTAGCTATTGCATGTTTGAGTTTCTCTGTTTAGTCCTAAATTCAAGTGATTACATTTTTACACATTATGATAGAAAAGAAGAGAAATATCACGATATAAAATCTTTACCAAATTTATCAAGGTTTGAAAGGAGTTAGGTTGGCTTCCTGGTCTAAATCTGTTGGGTCAAAATTCTTAATTTATATATGGTGTGGACATTTCATGTTTGTATATTCTTTAAATATTAAGGAGACTAACTAGAGGTAGATTAAAATTCTAGCTCTAACTTGTATTTTGACCCACACTCTTTGTTAGAATTGATCTCACTGGTCCAGCCATTTAGACTCCCTCTGTGCTCTGATGCTCTAGTACAAGAAAATCCCCACCAGATCTTCAGCATATCCCTCTGTTGTTCATGGTGGAGTTAAAACTTGCTGGAAGTTTCTGGTGAAGGAAGTGTTTTTCACAGGTGAGTTCAACTCCCTCAGCAAACAGTGTTATGGCTGCCTCCTGTGAAATGCTCAACATGACCTCAGGGCAGAAGAGGTCTCAGCATTATTACCATGTCATATCTCTCTGTCCCTCTGAACCTGAGATCCCTTTCAGTATATGCCATCACAGAGACATCTACTTTCACAGGTAAGTGTTTTTATTTATTCATTAGATATTTACTTTTTTTACATTTCAAATATTGTCACCTTTCCTAGTTTCCCCTCCTAAAACACCCTATGCCCTCCCTCTGCCCCTACTCACCAACCCACCCACAGCCACTTCCTGGACCTGGCATTCCCTTATACTAGGGCATAGAGCCTTCACAGGACCAAAGTCATCTCCTCTCATGGGACCGACTAGGCCATCATCTGCTACATATGCAGCTGGAGCCATGAGTCCCACCATGTGTACTCTTGGTTGGTGATTTAGTCCCTGGTGCTCTGGGGTTACTGGAACCCCTTTAGCTCCTTAGGTCCTTTCTTTAGCTCCTTCATTGGGGACTCTCACAGGTAAGTCTTAATTTCTTCCCTCAGGCATGCTGAACACAGGACAACTTGCTGTCAGCTATTTGAGTTCAGCTCTCTGAATTAACACTCTCTCTCTCTCTCTCTCTCTCTCTCTCTCTCTCTCTCTCCCACCCTCCATCCTTCTCTCCTCCCCTCCCTCTCACCCTCCATACCTCCCTCCTTTCCTCCTCACTCCTCTCTCTCTTTCAGAAAAACAGTTCTGGACAGTCTGACAGTGTTGTTGATCATCTGGTGACAAATGGCACAGTAACAGGTGACTATTTTTCCTCTTTAGAGATCAAAAGCAGAAATAAAGATGTTTAATGTTTATATATGTGCATAAAAGTGGGGAAATTAGAATGAAGTTTTCAAATTTTGGTCTCTTCTCATAGGGTGTCTCTGACTTGCATATTTAAGCATAACTTGGTCAGTACTGATCATTAATGTCAGTGCAGTTCTGGTTGCTTCCTTGCATACTTGCATTTGATCTCTATCTTTTCCTTTGAACTGATATATTAATACATCACTTATGTGTTCTGCCTCATAGAAAATATTGCATATAGATACACAAAATTTAATTTCCCATGTTTAGACAACTTTGCTACAATAGTGAATACATTATTGGTGTCAATGCTACCTTAATTTAGAAAATGGGGAATGTTGTCATCTCAATATTGAACTTATAAAATGTAACATTGGTATAGAACTGGTTTGTTTCACATATAACTTGAATTGTCACCTTTTGATACTTACGTTTTATACATGATATATGGCAATAGCACATTTTATTATTTAATTTTATGCTTTAAAAATAGAGGGGGGTATGTGAAACAGGACCAGGAATGGCAATGTGAAAGACATTCATTTCAAAATTCATATGAGGAGTACCAAAGAGAACAAACAATGTTGTTCTGTACAACTTGGTGGATGTTATTTTCTTTCAAAGGTGAAGTTGGTTGGAGTGTGTCTGCCATTTGCCAGAGATGGAACCTAGGGAAACTGTAGAATCACTAAAATCAGCATAACAGTCTTTCTCATGATTTGACTCCTCCATACATGGCTACTGTGATCTAGACATCACACATAATTTCTAGAGCCTTGTGAAAAGTGCTGATACCTAGCAAGAACATTGCTAAGGTTTATTTCAACTACAGTTCTGTGACTGATGTCTATGGAAACAACAGAAATAGACTGTCCCATAGAAATGTTTTTGTTCAAAATCACATCTTGGAGACTTGAAGAAGATTTATCTGGGTTAAGAAGGCACATTGCTCTTGATAGAACTCAAGATTAATTTCAAATACCCATACCCGGCAACTCACCACTAACTGTAATAGCTCTGGCTACAAAGGCACAAGCACTGAAGTGAATATACTCACAGAAACACACAAACACATATACATAGTTACAAATTTAGAAACTATGAAATATATTTTGTTTGTATATCTTAATGGAAAACAGTGGTTATTGGTTGTTGCTTAGCATGAATTTAAGTATAATGAAGACAATAGTCCTGCATGTCTATAATGAGGTCTCAGAGTCTGATAGTAAGTGACATGCCTCATAAAGTGAGAGAATGGCATCTAGACCTTTGGCTTTGGGGATCCTCTTCCTGTCCCCAACTGTACTAGGAATGTTGGGGATCTCAGCCTTGTATTGTTGTTTTATCATTTCTCACTTGAATCAGGGTAAAGCCCAAAGACTGAATTGTCAAACACCTGACCTGGGTCAACGTCATGGTTTTCTCTGCAAAGGAATCTCTCAGTCAATGATTGCATTTGGTCAGACCTATTTTGTAGATGACATTGCATGTAAACTTGTCTTTTCTTTTCATTGCCAGGGGAATATCCCTTGGTTCTACAACTCTGTTGATTGTTTTTCAGGCTATCACTATCAGCCCCAGTAATTCCAAGTAGGCCCATCTCAAGGCCCAATCCCCTAAGTTCATTGGTTCTTCCTTGGGCCTATTCTAGCCTTGGTTTTACTTGTAAATAGCATCATGATCATGATTGTGACTGACATGAGAGATAAAAGCACTCTGACTGAATTTAGGCCATTTGTGTATTGTTTACTATTAAAGATTTCCAAACACTCCTACACCTTATATTTGATCTTATTGACTGGCCTCCAGTGATGTCATGTGTTTGGGACTCACGTTGCTGGCCATTGGATCCATGGTATTGATCCTGTTCAGACATAAGCAGAGGGTGAAGCATATACACAGATCTCTATCTACTATGCCTTTCCCTGAGAGGAAAACAACACAAAAGATTTTTCCTGTAAAGAGTAGCTAGCTTTGCAGCTCTTTATATAACCTCTGTCATCTTAAACATGTTATATTCTTTCAATGATAGAGCCAAAATATGGATGGTCAATGCCAATGTGACTATGAGTTCATGCTTCCCAGCATCCTTTCATTTTCTGCTCATCTGACACTATATAAGGGGTTTTTCAGCTCTGTATTTCTTGAGTATATTGAGACTTTTGAATTCAGAACACTAAAACATGTACTGTAAATACTGCTTTGTATTCAGTATGATACCATCATATCATGATTTAGGAATAATATCTCTCAAAAATCTTTGGAATACATTCTTCATTTCAGTTGCTGTTGATTGTTTAGGTTTAGATCCTCAAACTCCCTAATACTTCCTTATGTTCCAGTAACCTAAAAATGAAAATTTACTTTCTTGCTACTTCTTAATATTACCTTTACTATTCTTATGAATTATAGTGCATGTAGCTGACATGTTGGGCATCTGATATATGAATCCCTGTGAAAGTGTCATTAGATTGTAAACTAATCAGTAAGAAGGTATGTTTTTTTAAAAATAAGCCTTCTGAAGACAGATACCCCTGTACCTATGACAATTTGAACACCATCATAAAGACATAACTGAGTGTCAAGGTGATTAGCCTAAAACATTAAGAGGAGAGTGGCTCTGGGAGTATATTTATACACTTTTTTTGGTACTCTGCAGACAGTCCCAGAGGGTGTGGGTTTGATTCCCAGAATAGTTATGGTGGCTCACAGCTATCTGTAACTGCAGTTCTAAGAAATATCATGTCCTTTGGACATCTGTGAGTTTTTGGCATGCATGTGGTATATGTGGCAAGCACTAAAACACATAAAAATACATTAAAGTGTTAATAAAAAGAACAGTAACTAATAGAAATATAAAATGCAAGCCTTACTTTTTGTGTCATTCATGAAACATAAAATATGTTAGATATATTTAGGAAAACTGTGTTTTATGCTACACATTACATTTCTATCATTAAATATGAACTGGTCAGTGAATAGATGAACAATAAACTATGATAACAGCATTTTCAATAAATGGTGCTGGCACAACTGACTGTTAGCATGCAGAAGAATATGAATTGATCCATTCATATCTCCTAGTATCTCATAGCTCAAGACTAAGTGGATCAAAAAACTCCACATAAAACCAGAGACACTGAAATATATAGAGAAGAAACTGGGGAAAAGCCTTGAAGAAATGGGTACAGGGGAAAAATTCCGTAAGAGAACAGCAATCTCCTGTGCTATAAGATCAAGAATCAACAAATGGGAGCTCAAGAAGCTGACCTCCAAAAATTCAGACAACCCCATTAAAAAATGAGGTACAGAGTTAAACAATTATTCTGATACCTAAACCACACAAAGATCCAACAAAGAAAGAGAACTTCAGACCAATTACCCTTATGAATATTGATGCAGAAATACTCAATAAAATCCT
>NW_018392839.1:0-10047 GCF_900095145.1 Mus pahari | reverse complement strand
GCCTGCGGACAGCCGCCAGGCGAACACCCCTCCTGGACAGGAGAGGCGCAGGGCGATCGGGTCCAGATGCGAGTCCCTCCTCTCCAGTCCGCTCTCTCCCCGGCAGTGCCCCCAGCTTTCCTTAATCTGCTCGATCTTACAAGTTTTTCTGTCTGGTGACACAGTTCCACGCGCCCCACATTTACGCAGCCTGAGAAACTGTGAGCAAACAACAGAAGATATTTATGTTCTACATGTTGTACAAGCATAACAATGATCATCCCAGCACCTGTAGATCCACATCTGTCTCCCTGTTGAAACTGGGATTTTTTTTTCACAGTCTAAGTATACGCCTATAGGAGCTGCTAACTGTGCTTTTACAGTAACGTAAGATCGGTGATCATGTCATTAGGGACAGGGGAGCTTCTTGTGCAATCTCAGTACCCTGGACTTAGGTGTGAAGTAGTCAAATATGGTTGTTTGAAGGAAAATGGCCTCTATAAGCTCATATATTTTAATAATTTGTTCTAAGAGAATACAACTATTTAGGAAATATTAGAAGGTGTGGCTTGTTGGAGAAGTGTGCAACTGAAGGTTGACCTAGATGTTTCTAATCCAATCCTATTGAAAGTCTAATTTTATGTGAATCAGATGAAATTTTCGGCTACTGTTCCTATACTATGACTACTTGCCTGCCAACACGTATAAAATAAAGTTATAATTCTAGCTAGACTTTACAAAAGAAACAAAATCCAGCTTTTTTTTTACAAGCCTTCAGCCTAGTTTGGGGATATTTGGAGCTATGCTAACTTATCTCCCAGTATATATATATATATATATATATATATATATATATATATATATATATATATACAGGTCCCCATATGCTTCTTTTACTTTCTGTTTCCTGGCAATGCATTGTCCATCTCCTCTCATGGTGGATTCCTCCACCTCCAAGTTCTTTCTTCTTTTCTTCTCTGTACCTGCAATCCCTTGATTGATCCTCAAGTCCCACATTTCTTCTTCCATTGCAGAATCACAGGTTCTAGCCTTTTATTGACCAATTAAATTGTAAGTTAAGGTTTACATAGCATCACGTGATGTATGTAATCATCTTCTCACAAGGCACAACTGGATCTTAAGAGACAGTATTTAGCATTTGAATACAAATTACATCAGACCAAACCACTACATTTTCCTAATTGTCTAAAAATAAAAACGGCTCTTTTTCTTATAATAATAAACAATATACAGTAAGAACAGTTGTGTGAGCTATTTTGTAAGAGTTACATTTAAAAATTCATTTCTTTGTTTTTGAAAACTTAAGAGAATGTTATCTATCCTATCTTGCTAAGTTCATAGTTCTTCACCTGAGTAATTTTTTATTATTATTTTCTTTATTTACATTTCAAATGCTATCCTGAAAGTTCCCTATACTCCCCGCCCCTGCTCCCCTACCCACCCACTCCTACTACTTAGGTTCTGATGATGGTGAGTAGTCTTGGTTTCTGTTAGTAAGATTCCTACATTTGCCTTTCGCATCTGGTGATCTCTGGAATTAGTTGTTATAGTTGTCTCTAGTTGGAGCTTGTTCCTCCTGTGATTCTGTTAGCCTCTGTCAGCAGTCCTGGGAGTCCAGCTCTCTCCTGAGTCTCAGTGGTCAGATTACTCTCAGTGAAGCTCTCTTCTAGCAGGGAATGTTCACAGAGACCTGGCGTTCAGATCTACCTCCTTGCTGAAGATGTAGGCCCAAAACAGGGCCTGTNCCAGAAGATGTGTTGCCTCTGCAGATTATTCACTCACCTGCACAGTGTAGCCACTGAGGGACCCTGGACACAATATGACTCTCTCACCTGCTCTGGCAGACAGAACCTTCACAGGGTTCTCTGGAGAGGAAGATGCCCAAATTTCTGGAGCCCGAAATAGAGTCTGTCCGAGAAGTTAGGTTGCTTCTGTCTGTCCTGAAGCTGTGTAGCTTCTGTGGTCCACACTCTTGCCAGTGCAGACTGGAGCCCAGAAGCTGCATCACTTCTCCAGGCCACCCTCTCCCCAGCAGTGNACCAGAGCAAAGATGGCTCACCTTCTGGCTCAGGCCTTGAGACTCCTCCTGGGCAGACACCTCTCCTTGGGCGGGAAAGGCACCAGGTGTAGGTTCAGGCCCGGAGACTGCTCCTGGGCAGACACCCCTCCTCGGGTGGGATAAGTGCCGGATGACTGGAACCAGAAACGGGATCCTTCCCAGAAGCTGTGATGCCTCTCCAATCTGCCCTCTCCCGGCAGTGCACCGGAGCAAAGATCCTAATTAATTTTTTATTATTATCTTAAGCATTTAAATTCTCTAGTTTTTATAATTTTTAATTATCAACCCTAAAACATCCATTTATAGATTGAACCTTCATAACTTCCATTTACCATCCTTGAAATATCTTTTAGACCCTAACATATATTCTTTTTCATTTATACCTTAAGTTTATCTGTGAGACTATAACTATCTAGTCTTCACCCCAATTAGAGACCTGGAAAGGAATACATAGTTTTCTGAGTAAGAAGGGAATGCAGAGAACCCACTTCTAAAACTGTAGAAATGACAGTCTGGTCAGTACCCCAGATTTGTCTCTATAATATCAGAGAATTCATTTTCAGCATCCTGGACCAGTATATCTGTCAGACCCTTGGTAAAGCTGGCATTCCAAGGGACTTGGTTATCCTGTTTTGTCAGAATTTGGCAGTCAACCTCCCTGTATCCATTTGTACTTTCCAGACAACATTTTGTCGACAGATGAAATTAGAGCATTTTCTTTGCCCAGAGGCTAGTTTTCTACAACCAACTCCCTATGTAGGTTATTCGGTGTTCATATTTTTTGAAACAGATTTGGGCTACTGCCAGGGGCAGGCCTGCCTCTTAGTTGAAAAAAATTTTTTTACCAGTTGCTGATGACTTTATTATTATTCTCTTTATTTACATTTCAAATGCTATCCCGAAAGTTTCCTATACCCCTCCCCTGGAAAATTATTTTTAATAATGAGACAAAGTTAAATGCCATATTCTGTTGATGTCAGGGGTTATTTAAGACAATCTATCTACATATAGTCTATCTGAATTATCAAACATTGTTAATCTTAGCTATTTATTACCAAATAACCTTGAAAATATCTTATTGTAATTAATTAAACTAATGTTCTATATGACCATGAGTTTGATTGTCTTGAATATTAACTTTATTTCTTATTAATTCCTATAGTTTGTTATAGCAGCTTTAAAAGGGAATAGGCCTATACATTGTACCTTTAAGGATATATAGAAACAATATATCTCATAAAAATTGGAAACATACACATCATGTGTATGAAACATAATGTAAACTTTGTTTCATTATACAACAACCTATACCAGTTTACCAAAAATACATACTTCTGTATTAATATATAAAATTCTCTAGAATAGTATCGAAACTTATTTTATTTAAGAATAACATGGTCAGTCCTCTGTGCACCTTCCCTGCCAGAGGAGAGCTTGCCTCCAGAGAGTGCTCTGATGCCAGGACTCAGGTGAGATGCCATTTTCTTTCACCTGTCTCTGTAAGGCAGGTCTGTGTAGGAAAGCATGGGCTGCAGAAGCAACAGAGTTTATGGGGAACAGTCCTACTACTATGGGCCTTTCATCCTCAGCCAGGAGCTGGAGCTAATACTCAGTAATCTGTGCACTGCTCTTGCCAGGAAATAGCTGGTTTACCAGGAGTGCTGACACAGAATTACATACTCAAAGGAGGAAGAAGGTCCAGTCAGAGACAGCTAGAACATCCAACATCATAGACTAACAGATGGCAAAAGGCAAACGCAAGAATCTTACCAACAGAAACCAAGACTGCTTGTCATCATCAGAACCAAGTACTCCCACCACAGTGACTACTAGATACCCTAACATACTGGAAAAGCATGATTCAGATTTAAAACCATATCTCATTATGCTGGTAGAGGATTTTAAGAAGGGCATTAATAAACTCACTTAAAGAAATACAGGAGAGAGGAAAGACAAAAATCCCTTAAAGAATTACAAGAGAACATAGGTAAACAGAAAGAAGCACTTTAAGAAGAAACACAAAAATCCCTTAGAGAATTACAGAAAAACACAACTAAACAGGTGAAGGAATTGAAAAAAAAATCATCCAGGATCTAAAAATGGAAGTAGAAACAATAAAGAAATCACAAAGGGAGACAACTCTGGAGATAGAAACCCTAAAAAAGAAATCAGGAGCCATAGATACAAGCATCACCAACAGAATACAAGAGAAGGAAGAGAGAGTCTCAGGTGCAGAATATTCCATAGAAAACATGGGCACAACAATCAAAGAAAATGCTAAATGCAAAAAAGATACTAACTCAAAACATCCAGGAAATCCAGGACACATTGAGAAGACCAAAGCTAAGGAGAATAAATATAGGTGAGAATGAAGATTATCAACTTAAAGGGTCAGTACATATCTTCAACAAAATTATAGAAGAAAACTTCCCTAACCTAAAGAAAGAGATGCCCATGAAGATACAAGAATCCTACAGAACTACAAATAGATGGTACCAAGAAAGAAATTCCTCCTGACAAATAATAATCAAAATACCTAATGCACTAAATAAGGATAGAATGTTAAAAGCAACATATAAAGGTAGACCTATTAGAATTACACCAGACTTCTCACCAGAGACTGTGAAAGCCAGAAGATCCTGGACAGATGTTATACAGACCCTAAGAGAACACAAATGCTAGCCCAGGCTACTACACCCAGCAAAATTCTCAATTAGCCTAGATGGAGAAACCACAATATTCCATGACGAAACCAAATTCACACAATATCTTTCCATGAACCCAGCCCTTCAAAGGATAATAAAGGGAAAACTCCAAAACAAGGAGGGAAACTATGACCTAGAAAAAGCAAGAAAGTAATCCTTCAAAAAACCTAAAAAAAGACAGCCACAAGAACAGAATTCCAACTCTAAAAACAAAAACAACAGAAAGCAACAATTACTCTTACTTAATATCTCATAATATCAATTGACTCAATTCTCCAGTAATAAGACATAGACTAACAGATTGGCTACATCAACAGGACCCAACATTTTTCTGCTTACAGGAAACCCATCTCAGGGACAAAGACAGACAGTTCCTTAGAGTAAAAGTATGGAAAACAATTTCCAAGAAAATGGTCCGAAGAAACAAGCTGGAGTAGCCATTCTAATATTGAATAAAATTGACTTCCAACCCAAAGTTATCAAAAAAGACAAGGAGGGGAACTTCATAATCATCAAAGGTAAAATCTACGACCATGAACTCTCAATTCTGAAAGATCTATGCTCCAAATGCAAGGAATTCCACATGAATTAAAGAAACTTTAGTAAAGCTCAAAGCACACATTGCACCACACACAATAATAGTGCAAGATTTGGAAACTCCACACTCATCAACTGTCAGATCCTGGAAACAAACTAAACAGAAACCCATGGAAACAAACAGAAGTTTTGAAACAAACGGATTTAACAAATGTCTATACAACATTTTATCCTAAAACAAAAGGATATACCTTCTTCTCAGCACCTCATCATACCTCCTCCAAAACTGACCATATAATCAGTCATAAAATGGGCCTCAAGAGATACAAAAATATTGAAATAATCCCAAGCATCATATCAAATCACCCCGGACTAAGGCTGATCTTCAATAACAACATAAATAAGAGACAGCCCACATAAACGTGGAAGCTGAACAACACTCTACCCAATGATACCTTAGTCAAGTAAGAAATAAGAAAGAAATTAAATACTTTTTAGAGTTTAATGAAGAAACAACATACCTAAACTTACGGGACATAATGAAAGTAGTCCTAAGAGGAACACTCATAGCTATGAGTGCCTCCAAAAAGAAACAGGAAAGAACATGCATTAGCAGCTTGACAGCACACCTAAAAGCTCCAGAGCAAAAGGAAGCAGATTCACCCAAGAGGAACAGATGGCTGGAAATAATCAAACTCAGGGCTGAAATCAACCAAGTGGAAACAAAAAACTTTTCAAATAATCAACCAAACCAGGAGCTGGTTCTTTGAGAAAATCAAGAAGATAGACAAAATCTTAGCCAGACTAACAAGAGGGCATAGGAACAGTATTCTAATTTAAAAAAACAGAAGTGAAAAATGAGACATAACAACAGAACATGAGGAAATCCAAAACATCCTCAGATCCTACTGCAAAAGGCTATCCTAAACAAAACTGGAAAACCTGGATGAAATGGACAATTTTCTAAACAGATACCAGGTACCAAAACTAAATCAGGATCAGATTAATGATGTAAACAGTCCCATATCCCCTAAAGTAATAGAAGCAGTCATTAATAATCTCCCAAACAAAAAAAGTAAAGATCAGATGGGTTTAGTGCAGAGTTTTACCAGAACTTTTTTTCCCCAGTTTTTATTAGGTATTTAATTCATTTTCATTTCAAATGCCATCCCCAAAGTCCCCTATATCCCCCCTGCTCCTGTACCCACCACTCCCCATTCTTGGCCCTGTTGTTCCCCTGTACTGGGGCATATAATGTATGCAAGACCAAGGGGCCTCTCTTCCCAATGATGGTTGACTAGACCATCTTCTGCTACATATGCAGCTAGAGACACGAGCTCTGGGGGCTACTGGTTTGTTCATATTTTTGTTCCACCTATAGGGTTGCAGACCCCTTCAACTCCTTGGGTACTTTCTCTAGCTGCTCTATTGGAGGCCCTGTGTTCCATCCTATAGCTGACTGTGAGTATCCACTTCTGTGTTTGCCAGGCACTGGCATAGCCTCACAAGAGACAGCTATATCAGGGTACTTTCAGCAAAATCTTGCTGGTATATGCAATAATGTCTGCATTTGGTGGCTGATGATGTGATGGACCCCTAGGTGGGGCAGTTTCTGGATGGTTCATCCTTTAGTCTCAGCTCCAAACTTTGTCTCTGTAACCCTTTCCATGGGAGTTTTGTTCCCAATTGTAAGAAGGGAGCAAGTGTCCACATTTTGGTCTTCCTTCTTCTTGAGTTTCATTTGTTCCTCTTTCTTCACATCCTCATCAGCATCTGCTGTCACCTGAATTTTTGCTGTTAGCCATTCTGACTGGTGTGAGGTGGAATCTCAGGGTTGTTTTGATTTGTATTTCCCTGATGATTAAGGATGTTGAACATTTTTTCAGGTTCTTCTCAGCCCTTTGGTATTCCTTAGCTGAGAATTCTTTGTTTAGCTCTGTACCCCATTTTTAATGGGGTTATTTGAATTTCTGGAATCCAGCTTCTTGAGCTCTTTGTATATATTGGATACTAGTCCCCTATCAGATTTAGGATTGGTAAAAATCCTTTTCAAATCTGTTGGTGGCCTTTTTGTCTTATTGACAGTGTCTTTTGCCTTATAGAAACTTTGCAATTTTATGAGGTCCCATTTGTCAATTCTTGATCTTACAGCATAAGCCATTGCAGTTCTATTCAGGAATTTTCCCCCTGTGTCCATATCTTTGAGTCTTTTCCCCACTTTCTCCTCTATAAGTTTCAGTGTCTCTGGTTTTATGTGGAGTTCCTTGATCCACTTACACTTGACCTTAGTACAGGCGATAAGAATGTAATCCTTCAACAAACCTAAAAGAAGACAACCACAAGAACAGAATCCCAACTATAACTCAAAAATAAAAGGAAGCAACAGTTGCTATTCCTTAATATCTCTTTTAATATTAATGGACTCAATTCCCCAATAAAAAGGCATAGACTAACAGATTGGCTACACAAACAGGGCCCAACATTTTGCTGCTTACAGGAAACTCATCTCAGGGAAAGACAGAAACTACCTCAGAGTGAAAGGCTGGAAAACAATTTTCCAAGCAAACAGTCTGAAGAAACAAGCTGGAGTAGCCATTCTAATATGGAATAAACTCGACTTCCAACCCAAAGTTATCAAAAAAGACAAGGAGGTGCTCTTCATACTCATCAAAGGTAAAATCTTCCAACATGAACTCTCAATCTTGAGTATCTATGCTCCAAATGCAAGGGCAGCCACATTCATTAAAGAAACTTTAGTAAAGCTTAAAGCTCCTCACACAATAATAGTGGGAGACTTCAACACCCCACTCTCATAAATGGACATATCCTAGAAACAGAAACTAAACAGAGACACAGTGAAACTAACAGAAGTTATGAAACAAATGGAGTTAATAGATATCTACAGAACATTTTATCCTAAAACAAAAGGATATACCTTCTTCTACCAACCTTTAAAGAAGACCTAATTCAAATATTCCTCAAACTATTCCACAAAATAGAAAGAAAATATACCCTACCCAATTTGTTCTATTGAGCCACAATTACTCTGATACCTAAACCAAAGACCCAACAAAGAAAGAGAACTTTAAACTAATTTAAAATACTCAGTAAAATTCTCATAAACAGAATCCAAGGACACATCAAAATAATCATCCAAAATGATCAAATAGGCTTCATCTCAGGGATGCATGGATTCTTTAATATATGCAAATCCATCAACATAATTCACAATATAAACAAACTCAAAGACAAAAACCACATGACCATCTCAATAGATGCCGAGAAAGCTTTTGACAAAATCCAACATCCCTTCCTGATATAAGTCTTGGAAAGATCAGGAATTCAAGACCCATACCTAAACATAATAAAAGCAATATACAGCAAACCAGTAGGCAACATCAAACTAAATGGAGAGAAACTTGAAGGAATCCCATTAAAATCACGGACAAGAAACAGCTGTTTACTCTCTCCCTACCTATTCAGTATAGTATTTGAAGTACTTGCCAGAGCTATTCGAGAACAGGAGATCAAAGAAATACAAATCAGAAAGGAAGAACTCAAAGTATCATTATTTGCAGATGATGTGATAGTATATATAAGTGCCAACAAGAAATTCCACCAGAAAACTCCTAAACCTGATAAACAACTTAAGTAGCTCGATATAAAATCAAACAATTCAGTAGCCTTTCTCTACACAAAGGATAAATAGGATGAGAAATAAATTAGGGAAACTATGCCCTTCACAATAGTCACAAATAATATAAAATACTTTGGTGTGATTCAAAGGAAGTGAAAGATTTGTATGATAAGAACTTCAAATCTCTGAAGAAGGAAATCAAAGAATATCTCAGAAGATGGAAAGATCTCCTATGCTTATGGATTGGCAGAATTAATATATTGAAAATGGATATCTTGTCAAAAGCAATCTACAGATTCAAAGCAATCCCCATCAAAATTCCAACTCAATTCTTCACAGAGTTAGAAAGGGCAATTTGCAAATTCATCTGGAATAACAAAAAACTTAGAATAGCAAAAAGTATTCTCAACACTAAAAGAACCTTTGGTGGAATCACCATGCCTGACCTCAAGCTGTACTACAGAGCAATTGTGATAAAAACTGCATGGTTCTGGTACAGTGACAGACAGGTAGATCAATGGAATATAACTGAACACCCTGAAATGAACCCACACACCTATGGTCACTTGATTTTTGACAAAGCAGCTAAAACCATCCAGTGGAAAAATGACAGCATTTTCAACAAATGGTGCTGGCTCAACTGGTGGTTTACATGTAGAAGAATGTGAATTGATACATTCTTATTTCCTTGTACAAAGCTCATGTCTGAGTGAACCAAGAAACTCCACATAAAACAAGAGACATTGAAACTTATGGAGGAGAAAGTGGGGAAGAGCCTCACAGAAAAATTCCTGCACAGAATAGCCATGATTTGTGCTGTAAGATCAAGAATTGACAAATGGGACTTCATAAAATTGCAAAACTTCTGTAATGCTAAGGACACTGTCAATAAAAGAGGCTACCAACAGATTGGGAAAATTTCTTTACCAATCCTAAATCAGATAGGGGGCTGATATCCACAATATATAAAAACTCGATAAATTGAACTCCAGAAAACCAAATAAATCTATAAAAAATGGAGTACAGTGCTAAACAAAGAATTCTCAACTGAGAGTTACTGAATGGTTAAAAAACACCAAAATAAATAAATAAATAAATAAATAAATAAA
>NW_018392838.1:0-10152 GCF_900095145.1 Mus pahari | reverse complement strand
AAACAACAATATGAACTAACCAGTACCCCCTGAGCTTGTGTCTCTAGCTGCAGATGTAGCAGAAGATGGCCTAATCGGCCATCATTGGGAAGAGAGGCCTCTTGGTCTTGTAAACTTTATATGACCCAGCACAGGGGAAGGCCAGGGCCAAGTAGTGGGAGTGGGTGGGTAGGGGAGCAGGGGCGCGGGTGGGGTATAGGGACCTTTTGGGATAGCATTTGAAATTTAAATAAAGAAAATAATAATAAATTTTAAAAAAAGTAAAGTAAAAAAAAAGTTCAGTATTGCACTTGAGTGTCCTCTGTACAACTGGTGACACACTAACTACACCTAGGTTTTAGTCCAGGTTGTTGTTCAAGGGACTTTTTATAAATAGACAATCAATTCATGGAGCGTCTGAGCATCTCATGCCTATGTATCTGCCTCCTGAGTGCCTGGGTGCTCACCAAAGGTCTCTCACTGCATCATTATCCTAGCCTCTATTTGCAGAGCACCAGGCTGAGAGGCACTTGTCAAAAAACGCTCAGCCCTCAACCTCCTTCATGAACAAGTCTCCCTGAGGTTTCTTCCTCCTATGTTCAATTATCACCCAGCTGTCATCCCCTGTGACAGCCCATCCTAGTTGTTCACTGAAGGCAGTGATTATAATCCAGGGCTGAGGACTCAGAAGTCTATAGATTCCTCCGGCTAGCTGGGCAGTCACATTAGCCTACTTGTTGAGCTCCAGACCACTGGCAAACGTGTGTGTCTCCAAGGTAAACCATCACTAGCCACACACAAAATCAGTAACTAAAATTTCAATTAAATACACAGACACCTGTGTGCTGTCACCCACCTTTGATGATGCCCTCAGTATACAGAATACAGAATACAGACCCAGGTAGATCTCTGAGGCTGAAGCATACCAAAGCTGTACAGTGAGACTCTCTCAGCATATACAGTTACAACAGAGACAGGCAGAGTGAAGTGGAAGATTATATTCATATATATATATATATATATATATATATATATGAATATAATATAATATATATGTATCTAAAAGAGCAGGGGGGCAGCACTGTATAAGAAACTTCTGGTTCGTGGGCATTTAGGCCCAGAGAAACTACATGAGTTTCCTGAGTCTGCTTGGCAAGGCAGTGTCCAGCAGGACCCAGGCCATGGATTTTCATGTCAAAATTGCCATCCTGCCATGATTTCAGAACATATCTTTCATAGAGGAAGAATTGGGGCCTCAAGACATAGTTATCAAGGCTGGGACAGTGACCATTCCTGTGTTCCTGACTAAGGCTCCCTAGCCCCTGACTAGAGAGGCCATATATCTTGACTTGCAGGCCATATATCTTCTCCCATACACTGGGTAGCACATGTGCCCCTAGCCTTACTTAAGTCAAATGTGCTTTTTAAAGTATACAATTAAAAGTGCAGATTTTGAGAATCAACAGGAGTCAGTGATGGAAAATGACAGTATTAGGATGTTATGATCTCGCTGCAATTTTTTTTTTAAGAGTAGAGAGTAATTTGGGACAACCAGAGTCCATGCCAGCTTCTAATTTTCCAACAGCCTCCAACCTCTAGGTGGATGTAATGTGAACATCTTCAGAGCCACCAGGCACATTGACACAGCTGAAAGGCACCGAAGTTAAATGCATGATTATGGATGGAGAGATCCATTCTCCTGCCTCAGCAATGGACAGAAACAGTCCCTAGAATCAGTGTGCATCTTATGGTATTCAAGCCCTTAGTATGTCCTAGGCTCTCAGCTCAAAGTGTGTATTTTCTCATGTGTCCATCCCAGATGCTGATGCGTAGTGATCTCTCCTGTTCAAGTGCACAAATGAGCAAACTGTAGCCTCTGAAGATGAAGCTGCAGACCGACAGAGCTGATTCTTGAGGCTAGTCTGTGAATTCTACCATGCTGCTTAAGTCTCCTAAACCCTCACTGAGAGCTCACCTCTGCTGGGATAGATATGCCTTACCTGGTCAACAAGGATGTGAAGATTTTGTCTATATTAATCAAGCATTTTCTTATAGCCAGAAAATGAATGCCAGTCTGGGCACCAGTTAGAGTATTGAGTGAGTATATGAAGTCCAGGAAAGCAGAGATGTTGAACGTGGAGCTAATGGAAGGCCTGCAGAAAACAAGAGTCACACCAGACACAGGTCTAGAAAGCTTTGCACTGGTCATCTATTTGTGTGGACACAATGCAGGGTGTTTGTGGGCAATGCCAACATCCTGTAGATAATATCAACCTGGGATATACACTCTACAAAATTTGCACCTTTGTATTAGACTCCTTGAGCCATGCATGTTTAGCACATGCAAGATTTTACTTAGCCTAAGACTAATACTGAAAACAATCGCTAGCATTTTCTAACACAAATTATCTGTGGGCATTCATTGAAAGTATTTTACCTGATTCTATCAATGTAATCATTGCAATAGTGAGACATGGGAAATCACACTGTTCTCTGAACCAAGACGAATGGTCATAGTTAGGTTAAGTAACTACTCCTGCATGTCACAGTTCATGACTTCATAAATGCATTGAATTTATACAACTCCCCCACAGACCCCAGTGTTAGTGATGGAAGTCAAGGTCACACACACATGATGACCAAATGTTCTTTATAATGACACCCTCAGTCTCTAGGGATTCTTTTATACAGGATCTTGCCTATCATTTTCCTTTCTCTCTTTTAAAGTAAAAACATTAAAATTATATACTTACTTATCCAATATGTGTAGCCCAATTATAATAAGAATTCTTTAAATATTAGTAGTCTTCAGAGGGTCTCCTCTTTTATAGATTGGGAAACTGAGGCCAGAGACCACACAGTAGCTGGAAATTAAATGCTTAATTCAAAGTGGCCAGATCTCACTTCACCCCCTAAATCCAAGTGACACATACTCACATAGACATAGAGGCTTTCGAAATGAGGAGCAGCCTCAGCTCAATGGCTTTGAGCATGGAAGACAACCTAAAACGAAAGTCCAGAATTCTGAGTTTGTTGAATTGAAACCTGCCCCAAACCCACAAGTACCCTTTTGTCCTTCTTCCTTGCAGCATTTGTGCCTCTCTTCATCACACTTTTGTCCTCATAGGATCCTATTCAAAACTGTAAGACTCTACATTCTCAGGTGCAGTGGGAGGGGGGAAACAATAAGCTACAGAGCCAGAACTTGAACCCAGGACTGTTTGACTCAAAACTCTGTGAAGCCATTGCCTAAGAGTAGGGGATGTAGATTCCAGCTTTCTGTTCCTTAGTCTTTTAATACTGGCTATATTTCAAAAGGTAATGTATTATTCTTGGAGAAGGAGTTTATGTACCAAAGGCAGGTGGAGATGAGGACAAATGTTGCTTTAACATTGAGCTTGAAATCAGACTGTGGCAGGGCCCCCAATGAAGGAGCTAGAGAAAGTACCCAAGGAGCTGAAGGGGTCTGCAACCCTATAGGAGGAACAACAATATGAACTAACCAGTACCCCCAGAGCGTGTGTCTCTAGCTGTATATGTAGCAGAAGATTGGGAGGAGAGGCCCTTGATCTTGCAAAGATTATATGCCCCAGTACAGGGGAATCCCAGGGCCAGGAAGTGGGAGTGAGTGGGTTGGGGAACATGGCGGGGGGGGGGGCGGGGATGGTATAGGGGACTTTCAGGATAGCATTTGAAATGTAAATGAAGAAAATATCTAATAAAAAAAAAGAAATCAGGCTGTAGGAACCCAAATGCATGAACTGTCCACACTGGCACTGCATCCCTGTCTCAGACTTACTTAAGCTCCGGTGAGCCTTGTCTCAGAATTCCTCAGGCCTGCGGTGGAAGGAGAGGCTCACTCATCTATCTTTGACATTAAACTGAACTCCCCAGAGGAGGAGTTCCTTTTCTGGGAGCAAAGCAGCACCAACTCACTTTATATTACTCCAATGTGGATAGGAAAGGTAAATTTCCAGGGGTATATTCACTGCTCCTAGTGCATTTCTAATGTCTAATGGCTGATCTTGAAGCAACTGAAAATCTGAATTCAGGTTCTTTAGGACTTCTGTTAAAAAAACAAAAAAAATCATCAGTCAGTGCCTTGCACCACTAGAAAACAGACTCCTAACTGCTTGGTTTCAGAGCAGTCAGTTTCCTTATTCTGTGCCATTCAGTTTGCAACGACACAAGGAGAGGCAGGATTGCCACTGTCTCCACTGCACTGATGAGGAGTCTGAGAATCCTAAGTTTAAGAACTATGTCCACAACAACTGGGTCCATGTCCATGCACTATTTTCAGACTCTCTCTCTCTCTCTCTCTCTCTCTCTCTCTCTCTCTCTCTCTCTCTCTCTCTCTCACACACACACACACACACACACACACATTTCTCTCATCTCTCTCCCTTCATATATATATGTATATATATATATACATACATACACACACACACATACACACACACACACGTGTGTTTGTGTGTGTGTGTGTGTGTGTGTGTGAACTGTTTTAGTAAGGAAACTATTCAAGTATGAAAATGCTGTGTTTATGTTCTTAATTCAGTGATGAGACTGAAAAGGTGTTTTAGAAGTTAAGAATGCTTGCTTTAACTAGAGCTCAGTTCCAGGCAATTTATTGGCTGTCTCACAACCATCTGTTAATCCTGGGGAATTGACACCCACTTGCAGGTTCTGGGGACACACACATAGACCTATACACAGAAATATACACAGAGACATAAAAATAAAGTATTAAAAACACTTATACTCCAATCGATGTAATTACAGAAATGCAAATTGGCTCTGTGACAGACAGGATCTACTAATTAAAATGATGTAGACAAGTCCACCTTAGCTGGCATGGCTTAGATAGCTACACCTCATCCTATGACTCCGTAGGTAGCCTTGAATCTGATACACCTTTCTCTCTGCTTCAGTTCCCTCGCTATGGAATCAGAGGATGGCTCCTTCTTCTTTGAAAGCTGGTTAACAGTGACAGGGTTTGAAGGCAGCACGAACAGAGAGCATTCGTGTTCCTATTAGAGCTGTTTCTCACTTACCCTATGTCTCCTAGAACAGGTATAGCATTTATTAGGATTACTCTGGAGCTAGCTAGCTGATGGTGTCTTTATTGACTCACCTTCAGAGGTAGAATTCAGATTGTCCAAATTATTCAGGTTACTGACATTATTACCAAGAACAGATGTTGAGGTTCCACTGAGCAGGCTGCATAAGACAACAAGCACCCAAAGCTGGAACATCTTCAATCCTGACTCCTGGATGGTCATGGGAGGAAGGAGAGGAAACAAGAACCTACAATAATTGCCTGTCACTCTCATCCTTAACCTTCCTACAAGACAGATGTGTTTCTCTTCACAATAGGTAAGAAATGGAGGCAGCAGAGATGTCCACCCTCAGGAGTGGATTAAAAAAAAATGAGGCCAAGTGCACAATGGAATTTTATTCAGCCATAAGAAAAATGAAATTATGACATTTCAGGAAATGGATGGGATTGGAAGTCATCATGTTTAGCAAAATTATCCAGATTCAGAAAGGCAAAATACTCCCCCTTTTCTATCAGTGCAATGAGATTTAAATTTCATTTCTGTATATCTGCATGTGTACATTGGTTTGCAGTAAAGAGTCAAGCCAAAAGGACAAGAAGTGATCTTAATGAAAAAGAAGAGGGAACATGAAAAGCAAGAAATGCATATGACATGAAAGTCAAAGGAAGGAGGTAGGGATTAGCAATTTTTAGGGGTGGGGATGGACAGCAGCGGAGGGAGAGGGCAAAGAACTAAGGATGTTGGAAAATGCCTCAGCAAACCTACTACTTTAAGTAGCGATTTAAAAACAATAGACATAAATACATACAATTATACCTGAAGGAAAAAAATGACTTGTCCTTGAGATGAATAGCCAAGATGGGAAGGCAGAGAAACTTTAGAGTAACTGCCAAGGCCTAAGGGTGGACTTGGAAGGCCAAGCTGACTCCAGCCTGTGCTATTTATACTCAGGTATTTTGCACTTGCGGCCTCTCTGTTGGAAATGTATTTTCTCTTTGCATTGCCAAATTTGTTTTCTTGCTTCAGTGAAGTCAGTTTCAGATCCTTCCCCCGGGACTATTTTGAAGCTTTCACTGCCTGGACCCACCAACCACGCTTGTGACAATACTTTCCCAAGGAATAGGTATGGCTTGGGCCACTGATGAAACTAGACTCCAGTAGGAAGCCTTTCTCTACATACTAAGACAAGTCATTGATGACTAATATCTGAACAGTCAACAGAATCCACGTGAATCTAGGCTGTTTTTATTCTAACGCAGTGTCATCTATGTCTTCAAAGCTGTTACAGTCAATAACAAAACAAATGGCACCTTCTCTGTGCTTCTTGCTCCAAAGTCTCCTCAAGACCCTCATATGGCGGTCACACTGGGGGAGCCCCTACTCACTGGTTTGGGGAAGAATGCATGCACACAAAATCCTTCTTTCTCTGCACGATCTCCTGGACTGCTTGGGTGACAATGGCCTTATATTGTGGTCACAGGATGAGGAGCAAGTTCTGGCTCCAGGACAATCTTTGGAGAATCCAAAGAAAACACTTAAGGTTAGCCAAGATATTCCAACACAATGATTGCCCAGAATGTTTGAGAGACAGTGATGAATGGAGAGATACTCCTGCAAAGACTGAGGTCCTCAGCTGTGGAAGCTGAGACTGCCAAGAAGTGGTTTATTCACTCTGGGCTGGAAAGGAGACTCAGATTGGATGAATAGGAGAATGTGCTGGGAAGGCTGCTAGTGTATCTATGTTAGTCCATTCATCATTTGATGTCTCAGAGAGGGAAAGCCACCAACTTGTAGTTATGCAATAAGTAGGGTAGAATTGTGGCTCTCGGATCACCTGACTACCCTTCCTATGCAGTTGCCCTGTATCTGAGAGCCCTAATTGTCACCCTTGGGGCAGAGTGAGCCTCTGTGAGAGATGCTGTGAGGAGGCAACAATGGTGTCTCTCAAACCAGCTTCCCAGATGACATATTTTAATGCCCCCCTCAAGGCTATTATTTCTCAGGGCAGACAATTCCAGCAACACTAACAATAAGGGAAATGTTCATGGACACTGCTGTCATGGCAGATTGCTTCTTCCTTATGGAGGCAGAAGGTTGGCTGAATGATTCATATTCTCACCTTAACATCAGTCATGATTACAGTGAGGCTGTGTGCCCTACATGCCACCATTGGGCCAGAGGCAGATAAAGAATAAATGCATAAGTAAGAGTGGTTGTGGGCCGAGGGAGAGAAATTTATATCCCATGTTTTAAATAAATAAACCAAAGAGGGGAAAGAGAACTAGAATTTGAGGTGAAAACTCACAGGTTATACCTGGCTTTGGCTTTTGCTGGATCCAGGTCCTAAAATGATGCACTTAATCCATGTTCTTAATATTGGCTTCATTCTTTGGTGTGCTTTGACAGATAATTGTGTCCGAAGATTTTATGGATGAAGAAATATGAAGAGTTCTGTGGAAACACACCTCCAACTTGTTTAGAGAAGTAGTTTATTCCCATCTGTGGGAGGCTGAGGCAATTTTCTGGCATAGACTCCACTTCGCAGGCTGTGAATGTATGTTTTTGTCATGCTAGCATATGTCTCTTCTTGAGTTACCAAGATGGGTCCGTGGGATCTTGACATCCTAATCCTGTCATTTCCCTCAATGAGCCCTGGTGATCCTCAACATCGGCCTCTTTAATTGTATGTTTAATAAAGCAGGTTTGGCTCAGGGGCAGGGTGGGNGAGGTGATGCTACCAGTGTCTGGGAGAGGAAACATGGCCTACAAGTCAAGGACTGGGGCTGGGGAGCCTTAGGAATAGAGGGATAGATTCTGTTCCCAGTCTTGACAACCCATCCTAAGGCCACTCATCTCCCCTCTATCAAAAATCTGATCTCAAATCAAAGAGAGGACCACAGGTTTGACATGCAAATCTAAAGGCCTCAGGTCCTGCAGACACTGCCCTGCCAACCTCAACCAGGACACTAATGCTTCTCCACTGAGCCTGAAGCCTCATGGTCATGTAGACTCTCATGATAGAGCTCTGCACTCACCCCTCAGTTAAACACATTGCCTATTTTTCTGTGCCTCAGCCAGGCTTTTTCCTACCACAGAACCTTTTCATGGATGCTCTGATTACATAAAACACCTTTGTCCTTACTCCAACTGAATGTACCTTTCCATCTTTCAAGCTCTTTGCTAGACGCTTTCTCTTTTTTAGTAAGAATATACTCTTAAACTTCAGAGTACTTGTCTCTGATGGAACAGTGTGCATCCATATTGTGAGACAGGGTCTAATTGTACAGCCCTTGTTAGCGTCAGTCTCAGAGATCTACTTGGGAAAGGGATCTCCTGAGGGCTGGGACCAAAGTAGGTGACAGCATATCTGATATCACACTGTATATTTAATTGGACATTTTCTTTGCTTAGTTTGTGTTGGGGGATGGGGCTTNGTGTGTGGGAACACAGGCATACGTGTCAGTGTCCGGGACTCACTAAAGTAGTCTAAGCTGGCTGCAGAGTCTACCCATCCAAGTCTAGAGCAAGTCTAAATCTCTATATCNAGAGATTACAAATCTTTACACTTCACCTGAATTTCCCTTCCCTTTTCGTATGGGCACTAGAGATGAAACTCAGGTCTTCATGCTTATAAGGAATAAATTATCAGTTCAGAATTTTCAGTTNTAGACTGAATTATCTTCTTGCCCACAGTGTTCCATCATTCTAGTCAAAAGTCTGCTATGTTCAGGCAGGCAGTGTTCTGAGACCTAGACAATGACTTGGTGAACAGCAGCAGCAGCAGCAGCAACAACACAATAAAACGAAATCGTTCTGTCTCCTAAAACATATCCTGAGGTAAAAAACAGGCAGAAAAGTATTTGGTCCATCAGTAAACACATGGAAAATGGGAAGTCCTATCCAGATCATCACACTTAGCAGGACACTAGGAGAGCAAACCCTCCTGTTAGTGCACACTCACNCAGGAGGTGACAGCTGGATGAGAGTTGGAAGGGGGCCACCTCAGTGAGACTTGTTTATGAAGGAAGTTAAAGTCTTAATGTTTTTTGCCCAGTGGCTGTTCTCAGCCTGGTGCTCTGCAAATAGAGGCTGAGGGACTGATGCTGCATCAGGACTCTGTTGAGCACTGAGGCACCGAGGAGGCAGCTACTTAGGCATGAGATGCTGAGATGCTCAGAGATGGCTCATCCTGTCATCCTGACAAGCTGGACTAAGCTTGTAGAGCAGGGTACTAACCTGCAGAGGACTCTCTGGCTCATACTTATTTCTTAACTAAGCTTTGCAAACCCCTTTATCATTTCCAGACAAAGCCCCATTATCACTGGATTTCTGAACGCTGTATCTAGCTCCGTAAAAGAGGCAGTGTCCACGCTGNTGATATCCCAAGTAAGTTCCCAGCTCTTGGCACCCAGAGATAGGCCTGATGGGGGCAGGAGAGGTATCTGTAGGTGTAGCTATATACTCAAGATTCCCTTTCCTGTGAGGTGCAGATTTCAATTTGGGAGGTCTGCATGCTCCTCCTCTTCCTCAGTATCTGGGCAGCACAGAGAGGACTCAGCAATCACAGATGAGACCTTGAGCTCTTTGGCATCAATGCAAAACATGTACCCTTTAAGTCAATGTTTTCTCTTAACACACTGTTATTGTAATGACCGTGCTTAAGCATCTGTGAATGAGAACCTGTCAGGAACTTGGAATCTCACCCCTGCCCAAAGGCTTTAGCCTTCTGAGGAGCTTAATGTTCCAAAGTCTAACAGTTCAGGGTTTTTAAGAGTGACGGTAGGGTTCTGGATGTGAGCTTTCCAGATTCTGAACTTCTGACCTTCATAGGTGCTGGGTTCTCAGTAGCCTGTTAAAGCTCTGATTCAGATTGCTACAATTCCACAGCTTTATATTGCTAAGGTTAACTGTTCTGGNGTCCTGGAAATGAACCCCTCTGTCATGGGAGNATGGGCAGTATATTGTCAGAAAAGTCTCATCTGTTTTCTTTCTCCCTCCCCTCCTCCTTCTCCCACCTACTCTCTGCCTCTCAGATATGTCCTCAGCTCTACAGTGTCTTCAGCAACCAGGATGTAAATGATCCTCAGGACCTCCTCTGTAAGTCACAGCC
>NW_018392837.1:8555-13322 GCF_900095145.1 Mus pahari | reverse complement strand
TGCTTTTCTAGTGTGATGGTGTATCCAGGACTTGCTATGATGGGAGTGTTTGGTTCTGATGATGCAAAGTAACCTTGGTTTCTGTTACTTTTTTTCTTATGCTTGCCTCCTGCCATCTGATTATCTCTATTGCTTGCTGCCTTCAATATATCTGTACTTCCTATAATCTCAGTTGATTCAGGACTTCTCAGAGTCCAGATTTCTCTGTGATTCTTTGATTGTGATCTCCTGTGAACCCGGTTTTCTGGGTGTGTCTGAGTTCTTGGCAGTCAAGTTCCTCTGAGACACTCAAATACTAGTGTGACCCAGCTCCTGTTATCCTGGGATCCTGTTGTCCTAAGATCCTTGGCGTGTTACAGTACATGGAAATGGTGTCTCCTTTGAGGACTGTGGAGTTTTGTGGTCTGTTCGAAACCAAGGTAAACCTGAACTGATTAAAGGGAACCTGAGCCTCTGGTCAGGAAAGGCTCTGGTGTCCTTGTTCCTGCTGTCACAGGCCCATCACTATTGGATTGGAGCAGCTGTTGTCTTCCACTCACCAGTGATCCCAAGATCGCTTGGGCAGTCTGCTAGGGACCATGGGAATGTCTGCCAAATCTGTGACCTGGGTGACCAGGTGCTGGTGCAGACCTGAAGGGGCTTGTGCCCCTGGTCAGGCCTTTTCTCTGCTGCCCTAGTGCTGTCTCAAGTCCCGTGCGCAATTGGATTGGAGCAGATGTTGTATTCCACTCACCAATGATCCTAATAGTGCATGGGCAGTCGCTTAGGGACTGTGGGGGTGTCTGCCCACTCTGTGCCCTAGGTGACCCGGTGCTGGTGCAGACCTGAAGGGATTTTTGTCCCTGGTCAGGCCAGTTATCCTCTGTGCTAGTGCCGTCTTAGGTCCCGTGTGCGATTGGATTGGAGCAGAAGTTGTGTTCCACTCACCAGTGATCCTAAGATAGTGTGGGCAGTCCTCTAGGGACCATGGGGGTGTCTGCCCACTCCGTGCCCTAGGTGACCTGGTGCTGGAGCAGACCGGAAGGGATTTGTGCCCCTCGATAACTTAGTTTTTAAGACAGCATCTCACTGAGCTTACAGCTCACTCATTTAGTCAGACTAATTGGCCCTCAAGCCTTCAAGGACCCTCCTGTCTGTGCTTCCTTTACAGGTATGTGCCATGCCTGGCTTTTATGTGAAATGCCAGGTTTTTGAGTTCTGGGCCTCATGTTTGTGCAAAAGTCACTTTATCAAGTGAATAATCTTCATAGACCCTCCCTTCCTTTATTTTATTCATTAGTGAAAGTCTTGGTCTCTTTTCTTCTAATGATAAGTTCTGAAGCTGAGGCTTGTGTGTGCTAAATACCACCCTCAGGCCTCCTTGAAATCTCTTTAGTGTGTTGGCAAGCATACCATCTATGTGTTCAAGGAATGGGTTATAGATTTAATGCTCACAATCTGACTGTGTGCACCTAGAAATTCTAAGCAGCCTGCTCATTTACTCTGAGCTCCCAACTTGAAGCTTGTGGTGATCTTTTTGTTGGGGGAGCGGGATTTTGTCACTGTCTCACAACTAGGAGGCAAAGCAAGCCCAGGTTTGTTCTAAGTTGAAGGGGAAGTTTGCCTTCAGAAGTCTCAGGCTGGCTCTGTGTTAGATGCAGGCACCTCTTCTGCTCACCAGCATGTGCTCAGGCCCTGTAGCACTCTTTCTAGCTGTGGTGTACCCATAGCTCTCATACAATGGTTTGGTGTTTATTTCACGTTTTTTCCCTTAGTCATTACTGCCTGGGACTGGGAGAGGGGTGCAGTGTGCATTGGGGTGGAAACACTGACATCCCTAAGCCCACAGAGACCATGCAGCACTAGGGAGAAACAGGATATTTCTGTTGCAGGCTTCCTTTTTCTGGGGTAAATTCATGTTTAAAGATAGCATGTTCAGATACTGGTAAGCAGGCCAGGGCAGAACCCAATGAACAGCGGGCTACTGTTCTTCCCATCTGGCACCGGGACAGGTCCAGAGGCTTCACAATGGTCTCCTTCTTGAGAACAGACATCTATATGTCTCTGGCCAACACCAGAGCCTCACACTTAATTCTAAGGTATCACCTTGAGGATTCTACTTTGTCTTAAGTCAGTGGCTGGGACTTTAGTCAGTGATGTGTCATTGTGGTTGGGAGGTGGATACTGGAATATACTGAAGTCAGTTACACCAGAGAGCTAATGGATGAAGGAATCTGCACTCTGTCAGGGAGCCCCTAAAGCCCAGACTAAGGCTGCTGTTTCAGCAAGTGAAACCAAAACCTGTCCCTTTAGGGGACAGTCTCTGTGGCCTGCCAGGGTGGGGTTAGAGAGCCAGTATGAAGATGCTGGTCAGTGGATGAGGTTTTTTAGCTCTGTCTTGTGTTGGATATCACTGAAGTGGGTCTGATATTCTGTAAGGCTAAGTCACAGGTTCACTTTCCTGCCTTATCTCCCAGTGGTGGAGTCTTCTGTCATGGTGAGGTGTGGTAGAGATGGGAGAGACAGCCATTAGCCCTGGGCTTGTGTAGTTCTAGAGGCATGGTTTTGGGCCACTTGCTTAGGCAAAGGGGATGTGGGTTTCTGACTGGCACTATGTGTCACAATCAAACACCTGATATAAGAATATAAGATTTTCAATCTAAGATCTAGACTCAATTTACTTTATTTTCTTGATTAGGCAGGGATCTCTCTCTACCAGTGTGGGGAGAGGTGATACAGGCAACTTTCCCTTTCTGCTTCTAAGATGTCTTAATAGAATACTAAAACCTGGTATTCTACTCTGGTGCCTACTTTTCTCAATTCTTCTGATAATTCTGTGGTGAAGGAATAGGCATTCTACAATGAAGCCAGATGGGGGAAGAAAGAGAATTATCTGGGACTTTCCTGCTTTTCTGCTGCCAGGAGAGGTCACTCATATGAGAGGCAGGAGGAATAACACTACAATGTAGACCAAGAGAAGGACAATCCCAGAAATTCTGAACTTTAGATTTATAGAAGAAATGATAGACCATAACATAGAATGCTAAACAAAGGCATAGGAGGTGGGGCACAATTCTCTTGACCCAAGTAGGGCTGCAATCAAAGAGACAAGCTTGATAGGCTGTTTCTCTGCAAAAGCAAGGTTTAATACTCTATCTGCACCCAGGTCATGGTGCATCCTATGATTCCAACACTTGAGAGGCAGAGAACCTGTGTGAATTCAAGGCCAGCATGGTCTACAGAGTGAGTACCATGACAAGGAGGGTTACATAGAGAAACCCTATTTGAGAGAGAGAGAGAAAGAGAGAGCGAACGTGCACACATGTGAGAGAGAGAGAGAGAGAGAGAGAGAGAGAGAGAGAGAGAGAGAGAGAGAGAGAGAGAGAGAGAGAGAGAGAGAGAGAGAGAGAGAGAGAGAGAGAGAGAGAGAGAGAGAGAGGTGTCTCTGCAGCCCAGAGACTGGGGAGGGGTCCCTAGCATTTTCTAGTTTGCTCCCTGTTGCCAAGGATGTGGATTATATTAAGAGAGGTGGGAAAGTGAAGTCCTTTGGCTTGGGAAAGAACATCAAACATTTTATATAGCCATGCCTCAATGTACCTTCCACCTCCGTTGGATGTGAATGTCTATTTGGACAAGCAGTGTGCATCTAGGAAGTTGATTAATATCTTGGTCTTGGATATAATTTGGCAGAAAGTACTAACTGCTGAAGAGGTAATAAAGCTACACACAATGGGCAGCTACAGCTTAAATACTGGAATTCAAGGTTCAGTGTACAAATGCAAGGGATGTGGAAAGTAAGGTGGTGTGATATATTAACGAACAGATTAATCCCCAATAACAGAATATAAATATACCAAAATTGTTGAAATTCCAGATAAATAATTCAATATCCCAGTGTTAAAGACTATGAACCTCCTCTAGGCATATTTGAACAAACTGAGGAAGAGAGGGTGTCAGCTGAAAACATAGGTGAGTCTGGATATGGAGGTGCACTCTGTTAATCTCAGCTCTCAGGAGGCAGAGGCAGGTGGATCTCTGTGCGTTCAAGTCAAGCCTGGCCTACAAAGCATGTTCTAGGTCAGGCTGGGTACACAGTTATAACCTGTCTTAACAAAAGAAAACGAAAGCAGCAGTAGCAACAGCAGCACCAACAGCAGCAACTGCAACAGCAACAACAACAGCAACATTGGTGAGTGTACTGGCTAATTTTGTGTCAACTTGACACAGATGGAGTTATCACTGAGAAAGGAGCTTCAGTTGGGGAAATGCCTCCATGAGATCCAGCTGCAGGGCATTTTCTCAATTAGTGACCAAGTGGGGAGGGCCCCTTGTGGGTGGTGACATTTCTGGGCTTGTAATATTGGGTTGTATAAGAGAGCAGGCTGAGCAAGTCAGGGGAGGCAAGCCACTAAAGAACATCCCTCCATGGCCTCTGCATGATTTCCTGCTTTCTGACCTGATTGAGTTCCAGTCCTGCATCCTTTGGTGATCAACAGCAGTATGGAAATGTATGCCGAATAAACCCTTTCCTCCCCAACTTGCTTCTTGGTCATGATGTTTGGGCAGGAATAGAAACTCTGACTAAGACAGTGAGAAAAATCAGAAACAAGAAAACAAGAAAGAGAAGTTCAGCAAGAAAAAGGAAACAGAAAAAAACAAAACAAAACCAAAAAAAAAAAAAATACAAAACCCCCAAACCCAAACTACTCAAAATCAAACCCAAGTGGAAATATTAAAATTTAAAAAATACCAAATAAGTTAAATAAAAACCCAGCAGGAAGGATGAGC
>NW_018392837.1:0-8355 GCF_900095145.1 Mus pahari | reverse complement strand
GAGAGAGAGAGAGAGAGAGAGAGAGAGAGAGAGAGAGAGAGAGAGAGAGAAAGGATGAAGACAAAGGGTCAAGAAAGTGAAGGAGGCAGGAGCAGCCATACCCATCTCCAACAGAGGAGACCCAAGTCAAAACTAGTAAGTAGAGAGTAAGTTTCCCACTGCATATTAGTAAGGAGAGTGATCCAAAAGGAAGACACAAGGATCAGAAAAAGAAAAAGAGTACTTGGGAAGAGGGAGGATGTCAGCAAGAGTTGGGGGAGGGATGAGGGAATGTAAGAGAGCTGAATTTGATGAAAATTCTATATGTACAATACAAAAATCATACAGGAAAAGCCATTAGGTAGTTAATATGTTAATAAAAAAACTGAAAAAAGAGAATATAGGGATTGAAAATACATATGCACTAATCGTTGACACACACAATTTATAAAGCAAATAACTGGATATAAAATGATTGATAGGTCCAGGATCAAAAATAGTGGTTGACTTGAATGCTCCACATTCACCAATAAATACATTATCCAGAGAAAGTATTAATAAATAAACTTTAGAGTTAAACTATCCCATAGATTAAAGAGACTTTTCATATAGAGAATATTCGATGTGATAGCTGCAGAATACACATTCTTCTCAACAGAAAATGGAGATCTCTCTAAAAGAGATAACAATTTAGGTGACCTATGGAATCTCAGTGACACAATTGCTTAAGCAGGACTTCATAATTACAATATCAGTTGACCTACCAATGTGGATATGGGAAATCTCACAAGCTGCACTCTAGCTGTAGAGCTACAGGTAATTAATGGCTTTTAAAAGAGAGGAGAATGCTGTAAATTTCTGAGCCATTTACACCTCCCCAGCTCAATTCCTTTACCACTTACAATGGGTAGGATCAAGTATGCCACCAAGGTGACTTCCTGAGGTGGGGGAAGGAATAGAACTGACTGTCCCTTTGGGCCCTAACAAGTGAAATAGCCTTCCATTGGTTTGAAATGGAAACTCATGGCTGGAGAACAGGAAGTGGGCTTCTTGTCACTTTGGCCTGTCTCTTAGATAGCCTTAGATCTAGTTTCACTCCCAAGCCCTAGTGGGTATCTGATGCAGAAATTCAGAACCTTCCGGTCCGAATTTCAGTGTACATGAAGGCTGAGATTCTCTTGCTCTAAGAGGCATGGGATACTCCCCTCCCCTACAGTGCTGAAGCCCTTGTATTGTGTTTGTGAACCATCCTACAGGTAAGGGAAATAAACACCTGGGCATGAAAAAAAAGAGGGGAGAATATGTTCTCTTAAGGGGTAAGTCCTCTGACATATTATGCAATCCCAAAACATCAGCTCTAAACACATATCCAATCAAGCAACACTAAATGATCTCAGTATATTGTATGTATGTGTTTTCTGTGTGCATGCATATATGTGTACATGTTTGTTACAGTAATAAAGGAGAGGTTAAGGATTTTATGGAGGAGGACACAGGAGGATTTGTAGTGGGGAGAGGAGGGGTAGATATGATGTACATATAGCACTCATGTATTAAATTCTCAAAAAAATAAATAACCCAATTCTTTACATATACAAATAAATTGAAATGATTTGTTTTGTCTTACAATATCATAGTAGAGTAAACCAAGAAACCAATGTCAAAGAGACTATGAAAACTTAAAATATATGGAGTTAGAAACTTATCTTGGATAAAGAAACTAGGGAGGAAATAAAAGATAACATTGTCATATTGTCAGCTGTAAAACATACATACATGTTGTTGCAGTAACTCTCCATCCCAAATAAGCCCTGGTAATGAGTACACAACCCAGTTAATATGAATACATGTTGTGAACATAGATTGGGCAGATCTACCACTACACTATCATCTTTGACATCAATGATGCCCCTTATAACTTGCAGTTTCTCCAGGCCATGTGCTTCAGCTCTGCTTTTCTTTTTCCTCCTCCTCCTCTGAATCCTTTCCCTCTTCCATTTTCTTCTTCATCCCTCCCACCTTCTGCTTCAACTGTTCTTTTATCTACCCAATCACCATCTCTCCTTTATTTTACAAATCAATGCGTGAAGCAGGTTTATAGGAAATCACAGAAGTGCTGACACATTCCTTGTTCTCAGACACTCACAGTTGAAAGGAATTACCATCAAATATAATTAGCCCCATGAATATATAAATGTGACGTTACACTGACCAAAACAGGTTGTACCAAGGAATATATATTTATATGTGTGTGTGTATGTGTGTGTGTGTGTGTGTGTATGATATGTATGTATGTATCCTATATACATAGATACATATATGCATGAAAGAATAATTAGGGAAAAATATAAGGGTGGGGAGGGATATGTGGGGGGCTTGGAATGAGAAAATGGAAGGAAGAGGTGTAATTAAATATTAATCTCAAATATGAAAATAATGTTGGAAAAATAAATGACAAAACATGCTATGTTGAAAAAAATCCTAGAAACATATGAAAATCAAAACAGAGGGTACATAAGTTTCACATACAGCAAAGGCTGTGCTAATTGGTAGGTTATAGCTAGGAGTGCTTTTGTTAAAAAATCAGAGCAAACTAAAACAACTTAAGTATGTACCTCCAAAGTCATAGAAAACCAAGAAGAAGACAAACCCGAGTTGATAGACAGAGGCAAAAAATATCAGGGCAAAGATCAATGAAGTGGACAATAAAGATTATAACAATGAATCAATAAGATGAGCTGGTACTCTTAGAAGCTAAACCAGCATTAGTACCATCAGCCAAACACACCTAAAGTGACAAAGATAGGACAAAATAAAATTAGAGATTATAGAGGGGGCATAATGACACAGGATTAGTAGGGAATATTATTGAAAAGTTGTTATCTGATTAATTTGAAAAAACCTAGAAGAAATGGATACATTTCCAGATAATACTAAAAATGCACTAGGTTTTTGTTTATATAGCAATAGGAATTGTCTTAGTTATGGTTTTACTGCAGTGAACAGACAGCACAAACAAGGCAACTCTTATAAGCACAAAATTTAATTGGGGCTGGCCACAAGTTCAGAAGTTCAGTTCATAATAAAGGTAGGAACATGGCAGCATCCAAGCAGGCATGGTGCAGGCAGAGCGGAGAGTTCTACATCTTTTCTGAATGCCTAAGAAGAGTGGCTTTCAGACACCTAAGACGAGTGTCTTAAAACCCACATCCACAGTGACACACTTCTTCCAACAAGGCCACACCTTCTAATAGTGCCACTATCTGGGCCAAGCATATATAAACTATCACAGGAAATATACTGAAAAATAAACCATGGCAATCAACATTGTCAATGACCCAGGAAATCCCTAGGAGTACGTGTAACCAGGGTCAGAAAGAATGGAAGAGTGAAATAGTTAGGTGTTGGGAGTGACCCTGTTTGAATGTTAACTTCCTTGTCAGCCTTAAGTGCTTACTTACAAAGTCTTGGCCTTAGTGGAAAAGTACTAGCTTAGTTGAGATTTCTGTGGGAAAAAGTTGAGGCCTCTATGGGAAAGTACTACCCCAGTTAAAAGCAAATAGTGATAGATCTTGTAGACTGGTACCTAGCAACACATTCTGTTCTGTTTCTCCTGCTGAACTTTTTACCTAGCCAGTATCCTGCTATTGGGAACAGGTGTGTTCTCCCAGAAACAAAGCGATACTGTGTCATCCCTCTCCCCATGCCCTGCTTTGGTGGGCATAAAACCTTCCTGGAAATAATACAAAATTGACAGCTTGATCAGTCAGACTTGCTGTCTGTCCTTGTGTTTCTTGCCTCTCATTCTCTCCACAGGTGGTGCCCCAGACCCCGTTCGACTGTTCTGCCATCCAGGACTGTTAGGCTCAGAAGAAAGAAATCGAAGAAGACACTTAAAGCTTTGGAAAGATCCATGTCTGTGTATTGTCTGCATCAGTAATGTGAAAATGGATTCAGGGGAGTCTCCACCAAAGTCCAATCACATTCTTGCACAAATAGAAATAAAAAACCTAAAATCAGACAGAAGCACAAATGGCCACAAATGACCATGGCAGTCCTGAGCCAGGACAGTGATAAAAGCATCACAATGTCTGGTTTCAAATGGTAATACTGACCTGTACCAATGAACCAAGAGTGATACCAGCCCAAGTAATGGAAAATGGAGACCAGTGTCATAGATTAGAGGATGGAATTGTAAAACCACACACCTGCTTTCATCTGACCCTCAACAAAGGTAAGGAAGATGGCCTCTATGGGAAACAATGCTATTAAACAGGAAATCCACAGGTAGAAGATTGAAACTACCCCCATTTCTCATGCTGCCCAAAATCAATTCAATTGATCATCCCAGGCCAAATGAACATCCCTAAGGCAATAAACAGGAATGGATGCTGGTGAGGGCACAGTGAAAATAGATCCCTTAACTACTGGAGGGAATATAAGTTATTGTAGTGAGTAAGGCAATCAGTGTGGCTATCATTAAAAAAGTAGAGCTAAAATTGCCATAGGCTCCACATAGGCTGCTTTTCGGTGTATAGCTCAAGAAATTATAGTGAGTATACAATAGAGACAATTATAAATATTATAGTCATAGTTATAGTTATGTTTATTGTGGTCTTACTCAAAATAGTCAAATTATGGAAGCAACCTTCATGGTCATGAAAGGATGTATGGATAAAGGAAACACACACACACACATACACACATACCCACATACATACACACACACAATCACACACACACTCAGAGAGAGAGAGAGAGAGAGAGAGAGAGAGAGAGAGAGAGAGAGAGAGAGAGAGAGAGGAGATAGATTTATTTAGCTATAGAGGAAATAATGTGGGGATAGGATATGCCTCAGTGGATCAAATCCTTGGGTTCAGATAATCAGTCCCCTTGTACAAAACCGTGGACATAGTTCAGTGGATAATTCAATTGTTGTGCAAATATGAGGTGTGGAGTGTAGATATCCAGAACTTCCCTCTAAGCTGGGTAGCTGCATAAGCCCCCTGCAATCCACATACTTTGTAGGCAACAAGCAATGCTGGCTAACTTAATGTCAACTTGACACAAAATAGAGTCATCTAAAGGAGGAAACCTCAAAAATGTCTCCATAAGATCCAGTTGTAGGGCATTTTCTTAATGGATGACTGATGGTGGTGGGCCCAGCTCATTGTTGTAGTGCCATCCCTGGGCTGGTGGTTCTGGGTTCCATAAGAAAGCAGGCTGAGAAATCCTTGAGAAGTAAAGCAGTAAGCAGCATCCCTCCATGGTCTTTGCATTGGCTCCTGCCTCCAGGTCCCTGTCCTGTTAGAGTTCCTGTCCTCACTGTTTCTGATGAACTGTTTTATGGAACTGTGAGCAAAACAAACCATTTCCTACCCAAGTTGCCCTTCCCTGCCCCAGTCGTTTTTGCTCATGGTTTCATCACAGCAATAGTCACCCTAAGACAGGGGTTCCACAGAGCGAGCTGGCAAACCAACTTATCTGGAATTGGCTAGTTCTAGGATTAGTGAGAGACCCCGACTCAATCAATAAAGTGTGGGGTGGTAGTGTGATCAAGGAAGATAACTTATTTCTACCTCTAACCTATACACACCTGTGTGTTAGCAATAAAATTATTTCAGATTGAGGAACACTGTGGGGGACTAGAGAACAGAAAAAAAATCTCACAAGACAGTACAATTTGGGATTATTTAGGAGATGGTGGCGAAGAACAAGAGCAGGGAGGGAAGAGAAGGTGGTGAAGGTGAGAATACTATCCAGGTACTGTGTTTACATATAAAACTTCATTAGCAAAATCAGTAATTTTGTATGATTAATACATCCCGATGAATAAGATAGCTGTTCAAATGTGTGTCTTAATGAGGAGATGGTTGCTTATTCAGCTGCTATGTTGCTTCCATATCTTAATTAATTTATTATCTTCATGTCTTTGAACTTCACTGCCAGTTTTAAGGAGGATTGGACTGCTCTGGATTTCCTATCCTTTCTCTCCCTGTTTTAAAATCAATGCTTTTGTAGCTTTTTTAGTGTCTTCTAGAGAACTCACAATCTCTTGAGATTTATAAAGCTGTGTCTTTCTTTTCCTGATGGTTGAGCATTTGAGGGGACAGACACTTCTTTTTCATTTTTCTTTGGTGGGACACACCTCCTCTCTGCTTGGTGTCTAATTTGTGATGCTGAATGGACAGCTACTGCTGGCCCTAAGCAGTCAGAGCCTGCTCTCTCTTTCTCTAGATAGCTGGGCAATCCCTTTGCTCTAAATTTGGGTGGGGTAGCTGACTGGGCTCTGTCGTTTGGCAAGACCACTGGCTGACATATGCAACCCCACAGAGCAAGAGGATGTGCATTGAAGTTACCTCAGGTCTGCTGGAATACTGTGTGCATTCTCTGGTCATAAGTGTCTGAGATTTGAGATCATCTCTTGAGCAGGTCAGCAGCAAAAGCTTTAGTTGTAAGGAGATCAGGATGGAGTCTGATGAATATTAGCTAGAAGCTTCTAACCACTCACTGTCCAGCCTGTCTGCACCAAACTCACCAAGAGGGTGTTGGACGATGCTCATCTTTTCCTCTCCTGGTCCTCATGGCAATTTGAATATGCTGCCCCAGTATGAATTTACATGGATATAAGCACACAAAATATGTAACAATAGATTTAGAAGTAAGTTGTTGATAGACTCTTACCTTTCCCCCATTCGTCTTGCTGGACGTAGCTCACTGACTTGTGTAGAAGGAAAGATACAGCCGCTGCAGTATATTTCTTTGCTCTGAAACATTGCACTTAAAAGTTGAAAGGAAGTAAAGTTTATCAATACCTCAGACAGCCCTGTGGTTTCCTGCTCAGAGTCCTATTGGCAAGTGGGAGTGTAGGGTCTGCATCATGTTCCTCCTGATACATTTCTCAATGCCTGGTTTTGCTATGATTTTATCTCTCAAGTTGCACTCATCTCAACCCCACTATGTCCTCCTTCCTCTAAGTGATTGTTGCTTGGAGTTTTCTGCTACCTAGACAATAATTCCAAGCAAAGTGAACAGCATCCTCAAGCGCTAGGTAGGGATGAAACAAAGTGTCTAGCTGTGCATTGTACTCCCCATGGTCTGGCATCTCCTTTTGTCTGCTAAAGCATCAATATGGGCACATTCCCAGTTTCTTACAAATATCAGAAATGTATTAAACTAAATGTGACTACATTTGAAAACATTGTTCTTTGGATGCAATTACATTTTAAAGTAATTATTCCTAAATATCTTTTTTTTTCATTTTGCATCTTGCTGTTTTAGTCAATGTATTTTGGAAACATATCCACTTTATATCCAGGTTAGTTCTTATGAAGAGCTGTAATGGCATGTTACTGTGTGAATGTCCCATATACAACTTAGTCATGCGTGGACTTGAATGTCTGTTACTTTGCTATTATGAGCAGTACTAACCCAGCTCCTGGATCCTCAGGATTCTCACCCTGTGCAGCCCATATTCCCGTGTGATTGAGCCTTCTGGAGTTGTACACTACAGACTGCTCTGCCATGTCTGATGGCTTTTGCCTTTGTCACCTGTATTCAGGCTTGTCGCAGTACTTACTGAATGTCTACTAAGCATAGTATTAGCTCTGGTGCTTTCCTGAGTACTTACTGAGTGTCTACTAAGCATAGTACTTAGCTCTGGTGCTTTCCTTGCATTAATGCAGAGACTCGGGTCTCTGAAAAGTCCTGGAACATGAGCATTGATTTCACCATTCTTGTTTTTTGAAGGAGGGAAAAAGAGATGCTTGGCTAAGGTCACATAGCCTACTAGTTGCAGAATCTGGACAGTCCAGCCCCTGGGTGGTGAGCCTCCTTTATCTTTAACTCGCCATGGTTAGTGACTTGACCCAGCCACAAACGCTGAAGCTGGGACCTTGGGATAGTACTTATTTTTGCACTACCTGAGCCCAGACAGTAGCTTTCATTCTGGGGTCCATACTGCTCTGTTAACCACTTTGCTTTTTATTCTCTCTCCCTTTTTTCTCTCTCCTCCTCCATATATTTCTTTCCCTTCGAAAGCATCCTTCTGTCTCTGAGATCTCTGCTTCTCTCACAGGTTTTGAAAAAAGTAACATTTTGGGCTGGTGAGATGGTTCCGTTGGTGAAGGTGCTTGCTGCCAAGACGGAAGATCTGAGTTCAATACCAGGAATGCACACAGTGGACGGAGTATCCACAATTGTCCTCTGACCTCCACAAGAGGGTTGAGCCATGTGAGCTCTGTGTGTGTGTGTGTGTGTGTGTGTGTGTGTAAAGAAAAATGTGACATTAGCCCAGGTGTGGTGGTGCACACTTTAATCCTAGGAGGCAGAGGCAGAGGAGGCAGAGGCAGAGGCAGAGGCAGAGGCAGAGGCAGA
>NW_018392836.1:2630-3054 GCF_900095145.1 Mus pahari | reverse complement strand
TCCCAGGCAGGTGAGTGCTGTCTCTTAACCACTGAACCGTCTCTCCAGGCCCTTCAGATAACATTTAAAAATAGGAAGTGAGCCACCGTGGGCAGGGGTTCTNCACGCCATCTCTCGCCACCCCCGGCTCATCCTGTCTGCCTTCTCCTTCGTCCGCTGTAGCACTGAGCTCTTCTTCACCTCCACCAGCTTCACACACTGACCGGAGTGCAGCAGGGTTTCAGGAANTTTCCTTCTCAGAACAGCTCCCGCCCACGCCCCCATGCCCACGCCCCCATGCCTCACAGGGTCTGTCTTCTCTCCTGTTTCCTAAGCTTCCCTCTTTGTGTCTGGTTTCTTCTCAGCCTTGAACATCCACCTGAATTCATCCAGCTCTCCCATCTTTTCTTTTCTTCTCTCTGGTTGGTTGGTGAGCCCCCGTACC
>NW_018392836.1:0-890 GCF_900095145.1 Mus pahari | reverse complement strand
TATGTGTTATTACATGTTCCTGTGTGTATATGCATGTACAGATGCACATGTGCCCATGTGTGTGGAGGTCAGAGGTCAATGTCACATCTTCCTGAGTAGCTCTCCCTTCTATTTTGTGTTCCTGCATCTATGTTGTATTTGTGTGTTCGTACGTGTGGAAGCCAGAGGTCTATGAGGTGATTCTCCTCAGTTTCTCCCCTCCTTTATTTCAAGACAGGGTCTCTCGCTAGCCTGAAGCTCATCAACTTGGCTAGGCTAGTCAAACAATGAGCTTCAGAGACCTGTCTCCATTCCCTCTTCAAGGCTCACTGTGCCCTNTATCTTTTACAAAGGCCCTCTTTACATGGGTCCTGGGGATCTCAACTTGGGTCTTCACGTTTGTGAAGCAGTCACTTTTGCCNACTGAACCATCTTTCTGGCCCTCTGCTTTATCTTTGAGACAGGGTTTTCTCTGAATCTGGAGCTCATCAATTAGTCTAGGCTGGTTGACCAATGAGCTGCAGGGATTTATCTACCTGTCTCTGCTTCTCTAGCATCCAGCTTTATGTGGGTATGGGGATCTTAACTCAGGTCTTCATGCTTATGTGACAAGTACCTTACTAACTGAGCCATCCCAGCACCCAGTGTCTTAATTCTTTCTTCTCCAGCCTCTAATTTATTGATCATCTTGTTCCTATGTAGGGAGCCATTGGAAACCAGTGAGAAATGTGAGAGTGTTGGCCATGAAGGTAATCCTGTCTGCTCCTTGTTTCCACACTTGGTTCTNCCTTCTTCTCCCAAGATCCCACACTTCCATAAGCATTCCCTCAGTACTTCTTTCGCACCTCCCCACTGTCCCTCCAGGTAACCAAGGTCCCCACCTCACTGTGGGGACTCCCAGCCATCTGCCT
>NW_018392835.1:0-2639 GCF_900095145.1 Mus pahari | reverse complement strand
AATTATCCCATGCATCCTATCAGATCACCACAGATTAAGGCTGATCTTCAATAACAGCCCTTGATAATTTGTAACAAGAGCACAAGCACTGGTTTTCCCCAGCACCATTTAGAAATTATCATAAAGGTGACACAGATGGACAAATGGGTAATAAATACTCTCATGGCAACAGAAGGTTGTTGTGACACAGTGCTGGGGCTGGTGTGTCTGTTATCTAGGAACACAATATCAACCAAGCAAAATGCTCACAACCTGTGTGATGTTAAAGGTATGCACTTAACATATAACCCTCTAAATGGTTCTATGATACTGCTAGTTCTGCTATGTTGCCCCTCCTGTATACTGACAGAGGCTAGCCTTGGACTAGATTAATCTGTGTGGGTTGACCTAACTCTGTGCATAATTCCCCCTATCTATTTTTGGTTATAGAAGAAGAAGCCAAGGTGTGAGCCTTGGTGTTTAAATCATGAGCCAATCTCCCCCACATTTCTATGTACATTTGTATGGGCATATGTGTGTATATAGGTTATAGACCTACATTGTATACATTTATAAACCACTTTCCAACATGTTTTATGATACAGGCTCTCTTACCAAATCTAGAGATTATTGATTGTGTTAGGTTGTCTAGCCAATGCGAATCAGGCATAACCTGTCTCAGTCTACCTAATGCTGGGATTAGAAATGGGTGCCACTGTGTCGGGCTTTATAATGATTGGTATCTGAACTCTCATCCTTAGGCTTGCATAGTAGACTCTTCACTAATTGAGCATCTTCCAGGCCCCCAGTGACAGTTATTCCATTTGTAAGGCACTTGAGAGATGGCACAATGGTTAAGAACACTTGCTGCTCTTCCATAGGATCCATTCATATTTGAGTCCCAGCAGGAAAATGACAGCTTTCAAGTACTCTAACTATAGTTACAGAAGATCTGATGACCTCTTCTTGCATCTGTGGGCACTGCAATTATATGGTGTACATAAATATATACAAGCAAAATATCTACGTATATGACTTAAAATAATCTTAGAAACTTTGAAAATGAATTGTAAGTACTAACTAAGTCCTTTGAGCTGCTGAGTTTGACTTTGGGGATGCTGAGAAATCAATACTAGACACTGTTGAAAATTAAACTAAAATTGCACCACAAATATTTTTTTCTTCCCAGGCACCTCCCACCTATGATACTGTGATGGAGATGGAATACCTGGATATGGTGCTTAATGAAACCCTCAGATTATATCCCATTGGTAGTAGACTTGAGAGAGTCTGTAAAAAAGATGTTGAACTCAATGGTGTGTATATCCCCAAAGGGACCACAGTGATGATTCCATCTTATGCTCTTCACCATGACACAAAGCACTGGCAAGAGCCTGAAGAATTCCAACCTGAAAGGTACTACAACCTCAGAAGCAGGAACCCACTCTGTACTCTGCAGGCCTCTGTATACTATGATGTCTCTCATAAGAGGATGATCTTAGTATGATTTTCCATACAGTTGCATTCTGTAAGAGGAATGGCAGAGAAAGAGAAGAAAAGAGAGGAGAGGGGAAGTGAGATTGGCAGAAAGTCTAATTAGAAACAGAATCTTTACTTCATTTCTCAAGTAGTTAATGACCCACTTAAGTTTGAGGCAGGAACCCATTTTTGCTCCAGTTGAAATGATATGTGCTTTTCAGAGATGGAATACAGCACCATACCAAATGGATTTTTAGTATTTAAATGTATAGTTCACTTCTTGGTTCTTTTTATATTTTTGATAGTCTCATGAATGGAAAATGAATTCTGGTCATTTTCACCTCACATTTCCCTGTCTCTTCTGCTTCCCACTCATGTGGAATGCCTGTCTATCTTCAAACTCTCTTCTGCCTGTATTTAGGTATATTTGGTTGTTTTGTGACTTGTGGGTTTACTTAGGCTTGTTTGCATAAGCATAGACGTAGGGGTTATATCTTGGAGAATGGTCAACTCATCAGTGGCTGCACCATTGAAGAAAAACTCCTTCATCACCCACTAAGCATTTATTGTCAACAGCTCCTTAGTGAGGGGGCATCTCATGAACTTTATTTCCCTCCCTCAATGCAATTATGATGTGTCTAGTCTTGTGTAGGTGTTCACAAATGCTGTGAGTTCATAAGTGCAATGGGCATGTCATATCCAGAAGATAGTGCTTCCCAACATTCATTTTATGTCCTGTCTCTGACATTTTTTTCTTCCCATTCTTCTGTGATGTTTCTATTATTTTCTTTTTTAAATTATTATTATTTTCTTTATTTACATTTCAAATGCTAAACCGAAAGTTCCCTATACCCTCCCCCTGCCCTTGCTCCCCTACCGACCCACTCCCACTACTTGGCCCTGGCCTTACCCTGTGCTGGGTCATATAAAGTTTACAAGACCAAGGGGCCTCTATTTCCAAAGATGGCCTAATTAGGCCATCTACTGCTACATGTGCAGCTACAGACAATGAGTTCAGGGGGTACTGGTTAGTTCATATTGTTGTTGCACCTACAGGGTTGCAGCCCCCTACAGCTCCTTGGGTACGCTCTCTAGCTCCTCCATTGGGGGTCCTGTGTTCCATCCAATAGCTGACTGTGAGCATCCACTTCTTGTTTGCCAGGCACTGGCATAGCCTCACA
>NW_018392834.1:5213-13662 GCF_900095145.1 Mus pahari | reverse complement strand
CGGCGAAGCAGGTGGAAGAGTAGAGAAGAGAGAGAGAGAGAGAGGAGGAGGTGATTCCTTAATTTATAAGGAAAGTGACGTCACACCACTGAGGGTGGGGACTGAGCCAGGTGTGTTGTGGGATTGAGGATCGTTACCCTGGCAACGCAGGTCCAGAGTCACATGGTTCGGCCAGGTGCTAACACTACCTCCCCTAGATCCTTAACCGCAGAGGGGTTGCTGGCCTTACAACACATGGAAAGAGCCATTGAACAACAATTTGTTACCTATATAGATTATTCCTTGCCTTTACATCTGTTAATCTTTAATACAACCCATACTCCTACAGGGTTACTTTGGCAGAGGGCCCCCTTAATGTGGATTCATTTAGGGAGTTCTCCTAAGTGTAATATTCTGCCATATTATGAAGCAGTAGCCCAATTTATTATGATCGGAAGAAGACAGGCGCTAACTTATTTTGGCAAAGAGCCAGATACCGTTGTGCAGCCTTATAGTGCAGATCAAGATACTTGGCTAAAAAACAGCACAGTACAAATTGGCTGTTGGCTCAAATAGGATTTATAGGTACTATAGACAATCATTATCCTCGAGATAAACTTGTACAATTTTTAAATGTGCATGAAGCGATATTCCCTAATATGACTTCTTCACAGCCTTTGTGTGATGCTCTTCTAATATTCACTGATGGCTCCCCCAAAGGGTGTGCGAGACACGTAGTAAACAATCAACAGGTTGTCACAGAAACTCCTGAGCTTTCAGCCCAGTTAGCAGAGCTGACATCTGTATTAAGTGTTTTTCAATCTGTGAGTGATACTTTTAATATTATTGCTGACAGTCTATACATTGCGCAGTCAGTTCCCTTATTGGAGACCTGTGGCACCTTTAATGTTAATACACCTGCAGGGTCTCTGTTTGCACAATTACAAAACATCATTCTTGCTCGAAAACACCCCTTTTACATCGGTCATATCAGAGCTCATTCTGGCCTTCCTGGACCCCTATCTGCCAGTAATGATTGTAGTGACAGAGCTCTAATAGGAGAAGTTGTTATTTCAGATCCTGTTGCATTGACCAGATGTGATCATGATAAATTTCACCTCTCCAGCCATACCTTAAGGCTCCGACATAAGATCACNAAGGAGCAGGCAAGAATGATTGTGAAACAGTGTCCCAGTTCTCCAGTTCCACATTTAGGAGTTAATCCAGGAGGCCTTATGCCCAATCATATTTGGCAAATGGATGTGACTCATTATGCGGAATTTGGAAAACTAAAATATATACATGATTGCATCGACACTTGTTCAGGATTTCTTTTTTTCACCTCCCTACAGACGAGAAGCTTCTAAAAATGTTATTATTCATTGTTTAAAAGCCTTCAATACTATGGGCTTGCCTAGAGTCATTAAGACAGACAATGATCTGGCTTATATGGGCAACAATTTTATTTCATTTTGTAAGGAATTTGGCATCAAACATAAAACTGGAATTCCTTATAACCCCATGGGACAAGGAATTGTTGAACGTGTTCATCGCACTCTGAAAAACTGGCTTCTTAAAAAGGAACAGGGGCGACTATACCCCTCAAGGTCTCCAAAAGTGCATCTTGCCTTTGTACTATTTGTTTTAAATTTTTTGCAAACTGATGCTCAAGGTCAGTCTGCAGCGGATCATCACAGGCACACAGTTACCTCCAGCTCCTTTGCTATGGTTAAGTGGCGAGACCCAGTTAATAATATGTGGAAGGGTAAGGACCCCGTTTTAATTTGGGGAAGAGGTTCTGTATGGATTTTTTCACAAAAAGAAGACAAAGCAAGATGGCTACTGGAAAGACTGGTTCATCAGGTGGATACAGCCCAAAAATCTTGCAAGTAAGTATCACCCTCACCCTCAAAAGAGAGAGAGAGAGAGAGAGAGAGAGAGAGAGAGAGAGAGAGAGAGAGAGAGAGAGAGAAAGAGAGAGAGAGACCAAAAATCTCATTCCTATTCAAAGGAGCTTGCAACAGTCCTGTAATTCCCAATCCCCCGTGTCCCCCCCTCACCGGAAAGCTATTGTCTGAACCTGGAAGTTGCTAATTTGCAACTAAGAAAGTACCTGTCCCTTCCCAAAGAAGTTGTTATCCTGTTCCTATTCAACTGTTTGGCTTTTGTTTTCTAGCAGGTCGACTACCCCCTTCGGAGTACAACAGGTGCTATTCAGATACATCTCACTACATGAGCGGTGACAAAAACCCTTCAGCATCTAAACATTATATTGCGGTTTGGTCTAATTTTTTCCTAAATAAATTAGGAGTCAAGGTCAACGCCCTTAATAAGTAGTGCTGGCATTAGGGCAAGATGTTAAAGATATCATGTGGGAGTTACATTCATATTCTAGTATCTACCTAGGCCTGGGAAATAGGGGGGAGGTGACATTGCATTATTCATGAGATCTGCCGGAACAAAACCCCCCAAATCAGGTTTTTCTGCTGGGCACAAAGGAATCAGCATAATTGAGGATTTACTAAAGGACCCCTGGTGGTAAAATTGAATTCTGACTGGCCTTACACCAGATTTCTTCCTCAAGCTGCCGGCCCCATCCTTAGACTAACAATAGATCATGTGCGGCTGCTAAGCCACCACAGCTCCTGGGCAGGTTGATAGAACATGAATATATTTTTTTGTGCGGCAGGTTGATAGAACATGAATATATTTTTTTGTGTGCCAGTTCAGCAAATTTAATTTTTTAAATATTAAGGGCAGAAATGTTGGGGTCTCCCACCTCCACTAATCACTCTCCCTCAAAACATCAGCCCTTCACAGGCACACAGGCATACCAGAGTTGCTACAGAGAAGACCTCCCCAGATCTCCCAGAATGTAGAGTCCTCGGGCCGCCTACAATCGTTTGGACTGCCCATTATTGCTTGGACTGCCCATAATTGCTCGGACTGACTATGATCTTTGGACCTGCCTATGATCGCTCGACCGCCTACCAGATACTCATCTCTGCCTACAATCCCTTGGACCCTCCTACGGACCCACCTATGATCAGACCGCAGAGGCAGCTTCAAAGGGACTCAAGGGCAGGCTGGGAATCTTTCCTTGTACTCAAGCAAAGTCCGATTAATAAAAATCGAGCCCTGATCAGTGAATTTGTCAGGGCACCCATTTTCCTTTCGCAGTCTTTTCTCTTTTAGGATATTCCCGTCCTTCAGTGCAGACCAAGACTGGGGTGTTTCTGCAGGCGGGAACACTCATGTATCATCATCCAAAGTCAGCTCCTTAAGGGAAGGGTAAAGGAATGAACCCCCTCCACTAGCTTTTGTTCCTTTCTTCCTTAACTTTGGTTTCACTTTCCCCTTCTTTGTGCCAGACTCTTTTTCTCCTTCTGAGAGACTGTCTTGATGTTCTTCAAGTGCCCTTTCCCCTATTTTAACTGCCTCTGCACATCTTTGATCACTCAGGCAAGCACGGATCATACGCCATATGGGCTTCGTGCCTGGTTTCAGTTTTTGTTTTTGTGCCTCTCGGTCCAAGTCTCGGCCCAGTTTCTCCCATGATCCCACAGTTAACGAGCCTGTGACCTCAAACCAAGGGGCACAGCAATCACATTCTGCAAGGAAGGAATTAAGAGTCTTCTTGTCTATTTTTAGCTTGCACTGTTCCAGCAAATCCATGAAAGCCACAAGAAGCAGGCTAGAAGCTAAGTTCCCCATTCTGCCCAGCACACTTATCTATGTGTGACTTATGGGTCACAATCTCCACAGACACACTCGTGCCCTGGACGATGACTATTCAAGCAAAAAACAGCAACAGGCACAAAGAAAAAACAAAACCAACACCAACACTGCCAGGTCTGAGTAGCTGAGGAGCCAGTCCCACATAATTACAATCCAGTGAGCTTTATACTCCCAAGAATCCGGGATCCTTATTGTCTCTGCTTACCTCCGGAGATTCTTATCATCCCTACTTACCCTAGGGAACTTACCGGTAGCCGTCCTGGTGCTGAAGAGTTCTGGATCTTCGAGGGTCTTCCTCGGGTCACCTTACGGGCCACCAGCTGTCGCGACTGCCCTTGCTCAGCAAGAATGACACAACACCGAAGAACCTTCTCAACAGCACTTTATTCAGGAATTCCTTTCATGATGCTACGGGGATGCCAATGGACTAGCAAGGCCACCCGATATACTGGAGTGTTCACTGCCTGGGTGCTCTGTGCCTTTCTGCCACCACGGGATAGGCTAAAGCAGGAATCACCTCATTAACATAAGGCTGGGCAAAGAGGACTTGTGCTGAGTCATTACTATATAGGACTACGCATATCTGCCTCAAGGCGGCAAACAACTTGTTATCAGATGGGCAGTGGAAGTCAGCGCCATCTTGTAATGCTGACTGATGTGGCATGCTACAGAGGAGGATTGCTCTTCTTCTATATCCTTGTCAGCACCTTCTGTCACCCTAGTTTTGACCTTTCTGACTGGTATAAGGTAGAATTTCAGGGTTGTTTTGATTTATATTTCCCTGATGACTAAGAATGGTGAACATTTCTTTAGGTGCTTCTCAGCCATTCGAGATTCCTAAGCTGAGAATTCTTTGTGTAGCTCTGTGCCTCAATTTTAACTGGGTTATTTGGTTTTCTGGAATCTAACTTCTTGAGTTCTTTGTACATTTTGGATTTTAACCCTCTATTGGGTGTAAAATTGGTAAAGATATTTTGCCAGCCTGTAGGTTGCCATTTTTCCTATTCATAGTGTCCTTTGCATTACAGAAGATTTTCATTTCATGAGGTCCCATTTGCCAATTTTTGATGTTAAAGTCTGAGCCCTTGTTGTTCTAGATAGAATTTTCCCCCTGTGCTGATGAGTTCTAGACTCTTTCCCACTTTGTCTTTTAATATATTCAGAATGTCTGGTTTTATGTGGAGGTCCTTGATCCAATTGGATTAGAGCTTTGTACAAAGAGATCAACTTGCATCCTTCTACACGTTGACTGCCAGTTTAACCATGTCAAGGGGCACACCAGTCAGGGATGGAGATCCCTTTAATGAGGGTTCTCTGAAGCTAGGTGGGTAAGGATTCAGCGGTGACAAACAGAAACAAACACAAAGGAATTTTGAATCTGAGTTTATTTTGCAGGTCTCAAGCAAGGGTTTTTATGCATAGAGAAACATTTAATTACAACACTGAAAAGCTGTGTTCAGTGAAGCAGTACAATAGAACAGACATTGTAATAATCATTTGCATAGCAAAATACAAAATCATTCAAATATCACAACTTCAACTAGATGTGTTCAATGACGCAGCCAGGTAGAACAGATATTATTATGATCATTTGATACATCAAAATACAAAAATCATCTAAGGCTAGTGGCAAGTTTCCAAGAACAAGCTAGTGAAGTTTTTTTTTTGAAACAGGGTTTCTCTGTATAGCCCTGGCTGTCCTGGAACTCACTTTGTAGAGCAGGCTGGCCTCAAACTCAGAAATCTACTTGCCTCTGCCTCACAAGTGCTGGAATTATATGTTCAAATTTGGAGAAGGTCCCCTGAGATTCTGAGAAGAAGGTATATTCTTTGGTATAAGGGCAAAATGTTCTTTTTAAAAAAATTATTTTATTAGATATTTTCTTCATTTACATGTCAAATGCTATCCCAAATGTCCCCTGTACCCTCCCCCCACCCTGCTCCCCTGCCCACTCACTCCCACTTCTTGGCACTGGTGTTCCCCTGTATGGGGCATATAAAGTTTGCAAGACCAAGGGGCCTCTCTTCCCAAAGATGGCTGACTAGACAATCTTCTGTTACATATGCAACTAGAGACACGAGCTCTAGGGGTACTGATTAGTTCATATTGTTGTTCCACCTATAGGGGTGCAGACCCCTTCAGTTCCTTGGGTAATTTCTCTAGCTCCTCCACTGGGGTCTCTGTGTTCTACACTATAGATGACTGTGGGCATCCACTTCTATATTTACCAGGCACTGGTGTAGCCTCACAAGAGATAGCTATATCAGTGTCCTTTCAGCAAGTTCTTGCTGGCATATGCAATAGTGTGTGCGTTTGGTGGCTGATTGTGGGATGGACCCCTGGGAGGGACAATCTCTGGATTGTCCATCCTTTCATCTTACCTCCAAATGTTGTCTCTGCCACTTCTTTCATGGGCATTTTATTCCCTATTTTGAGGAGGAATAAAGTATCCACATGTTGGTCTTCTTCATTTTCTTCTGTTTTGGAGATTGTATCTTAGGTATTCTAGGTTTCTGGGCTATTATCCACTTATCAGTGAGTGCATATCAAGTGAGTTCTTTTGAGATTTTTTGAGTGGTTACCTCACTCAGGATGATATCCTCCAGATACACCCATTTGTCTAAGAATTTCATCAATTCATCGTTTTCAATAGCTGAGTAGTACTCCATTATGTAAATGTACCACATTTTCTGTATCCATGCCTCTGTTGAGGGACAACTGGGTTCTTTCCAGCTTCTGGCTATTATAAATAGGGCAGCTATGAACATAGTGGAGCATGTGTCCTTATTACCAGTTGGAACATCTTCTGGGTATATACCTAGAAGAGTTAATGCTGGATCTGCTGGTAGTACTATATCCAGTTTTCTAAGGAACCACCAGACTGATTTCTAGAGTGGTGTACAAGCTTGCAATCCCACCAGCAATGGAGGAGTGTTCCTCTTTCTCCACATCCTCGCCAGCATCTGCTGTCACCTGAATTTTTGCTCTTAGCCATTCTGACTAGTGTGAGGTGAAATCTCAGGGTTGTTTTGATTTGCATTTCCCTGATGATTAAGGATGTTGAACATTTTTTGAGGTGCTTCTCAGCCATTCAATATTCCTCAGTTGAGAATTCTTTGTTTAGCTCTGTGCCCCATTATTTAATGGGGTAATTTGGTTTTCTGGAGTCCATCTTCTTGATATATATATACATATATATTGGATATTATTCCCCTATCTGATTTAGGATTGGTAAAAATTCTTTCCCAATCTGTTGGTGGCCTTTTTGTCTTATTGACAGTGTATTTTGCCTTACAGAAGAAGCTTTACAATTTTATGAGGTCCTATTTGTCAGTTCTCAATCTTACAGCACAAGTCATTGCAGTTCTATTCAGGATACAGAACTTCTGTTCATTCCACGGTGTGTCTGTTTAGGTTCTGTTTCCATCATCTGTCCATTGGTGACAGTGTGGTATTGAAGTCTCCCAGTAGCCTTGTAAGAGGTTCAGTGAATGCTTCGAGCTTTAGTAACATTTCTTTTACAGATATGGGTGCCATTGCATTTGGGGCATAGATGTTCAGAAATGAAAGTTCATGTCAGGGGCTTTTTCCTTTGGTGGGTCTGAAATGTCTGTTCCCATCTTTTTTGACACTGGTTCAAAGTCTATTGTATTGGATAATAGACTGGCTATTCCAGCTTGTTTCTTGGGACTGTTTCCTAGGAAAAAATTATACAGCCTTTTACTTTGAGGTCTTGTCTGTCTTTGTCACTGAGCTGTGTTTCTTGTATGCAGCAAAATGCTGGGTTCTGTTTAAGTATCCAATCTCTTAGAATATATCTTTTTATCAGGGAAGTGAGTCCATTGATTTGACAGGTCGTAAGAACCAATGATTGTTGCTTCCTGTAATATTTTTATTAGATATTTTCTTAATTTACATTTCAAATGCTATCCCCAAAGCCCCCTATACCCTCCACATGCCCTGCTCCCCAACCCACCCACTGCCACTTCCTGGCCCTGGCATTCCCCTGTACTGGGGTATATGATCTTCACAAGACCACGGGCCTCTCCTCCCATTGATGGCCGACTAGGGCATCCTCTGCTACATATGCAACTAGAGACACAGCTCTGGGGCTACTGGTTAGTTCATTTTGTTGTTCCTCCTATAGAATGGGTACCCCTTTAGCTCCTTGGGTACTTTGTCTGCTCCTTCATTAGGGTTCCTGTGTTCCATCTAATAGATGACTGTGAGCATCTACTTCTGTGTTTGCCAGGCACTAGATAGCCTCACAAGAGAGAGCTATATCAGGTCCTGTCAGCAAAATATTGTTGGTATATGCAATAGTGTCTGGGTTCAGTGGTTCTTTATGGGATGGATCCCCAGGTGTGGCAGTCTCCTGATGGTCCTTCCTTCCTTCTCAGTTCCAAACTTTGCCTCTGTAACTCCTTCCATGGATATTTTCTTTCCCATTCTAATAAGGAGTGAAGTATCCTCGCTTTTGTCTTCCTTCTTCCTGAGTTTCATGTGTTTTGCAAATTTTATCTTGTATAGTCTAAGTTTCTGGGCTAATATCCACTTCTCAGTGAGTGCATATCATGTGTGTTCTTTTGTGACTTTGTTACCTTACTCAGGATGATAGCTTCCAGATCCATCCATTTGCCTAATAATTTCATGAATTCATTGTTTTTCATTACAAAGTAGTACTCCATTGTGTAAATGTACCACAATTTCTGTATCCATTCCTCTGTTGAG
>NW_018392834.1:0-3558 GCF_900095145.1 Mus pahari | reverse complement strand
ATTGCTTCAAGTTTCTCTCCATTTAATTTGATGTTAGCTACTGGTTGCTGTCTCTTGCTTTTACCATGTTTATATATGGGCCTTGAATTCCTGATCTTTCCAAAACTTTTATCATGACTGGGTGTTAGATTTTGTCAAGTGCTTTCTCAGCATCTAACGAGATGATCATGTGTTTTTTCTCTTTGAGTTTGTTTATGTAGTGGATTATGTTGATGTATTTCTGTATATTAAACAATGCCTGCATTCCTGCAATGAAGCCTACTTGATTTGATGATTGTGGATGATCATTTTGATGTGTTCTTGGATTTGGTTAGCGAGAATTAGATTGAGTATTTTTGCATCGATATTTATAAGGGAATTTGGTTTGAAGTTCTCTTTCTTTGTTGGGCCTTTACGTGGTATAGGTATTAGAGTAATTGTGGCTTCATAGAATGAATCTGGTAGAAAACCTTCTGTTTCTATTTTGTGGAATAGTTTGAGGAGAATTGGAATTAGGTCTTCTTTGAAGGTCTCATAGAACTCTGCAATAAGCACATCTGGTCCTGGACTTTTGTTGTTGTTGTTGTAGGGAGACTATTAATAACTCGTTCTATTCCTTTAGGGGTTATGGGCCTGTTTAGATCATTAATCTGATCCTTTGTTTTAACTTTGGTACCTGCTCTCTGTCTCAAATTTGTCCATTTCATCCAGGTTTTCCAGTTTTGTTGTGTATAGCCTTTTGAAATAGGATCTGATGATGTTTTGGATTTCCTCATGTTCTGTTGTTATGTCTTCCTTTTTATTTCTGATTTTCTTAATTAGATTACTCTCCCTGTTCCCTGTAGTTAGACTAGCTAAGGATTTGTCTATTTTGTTGATTTCCTCAAGAAACCAGCTCTTGGTTTGGTCGATTCTTTGAATAGTTCTTTTTGTTTCCACTTGGTTGATTTCAGCCCTGAGTTTGATTATATCTTGCAGTTTCTTCCTCTTGGGTTGAAGTTACTTCTTTTTTATTTCTAGATCTTTTAGGTGTGTGGTCAAGCTGCTAGAATATGCTCCCTCTAGTTTCTATTTGCAGACATTCAGTGCTATGAGTTTTCCTTTTAGGACTGCTTTCATTGTGTCTCAAAGTATTGGTATGTTGTGGCTTCATTTTATTAAAGTCTAAAATGTCTTTAATTTCTTTCTTTATTTCTACCTTGACCAAGGTATCATTGAGTAGAGTGTTGTTCAGCAGGGATGGTATACGAGGAGCTGAGAGTTCTATAGCTTCATTTGAAGGATGCTAGTGGAATACTGGCTTTAAGGCAGCTAGGATGAGGGACTTACAGCCCATATCCACAGTGACAAAGCTCTTCAAACAAGGCCACACCTCTCAATAGTGCCAATCCCTGGGCAAAGCATATACAAAAACTAACAATGGAATTGTATACTTTTAAAAATAAAATTTAAAAATATGAAACTGAAAATTTTTATGTACATTATGAAAATTTTTTTTGTATTTTGTATCTGACATAATGTAAATCAGCAATGATTTAAAAAACACAAAATAACAACAAACAAAATTATTGATACCATGCTCCAAACTAAGAATTGCATGTTAGTTCATCTCATCCATAATGATGAACGATATTTAACAAATTTTAGAACTTTAAAGGGAATATATGACCTAGAAAATCTTACATTCATTGATATCAATTTCTTCATCTTTACTGTGAAAATATAAACTATCATCTTCCAAATGTAATAGCTAATGAATCTTTGATTAGTGGTGGNAAGATCAGGTTCAAATCATTCTCAGATAGATACTATGTTTGAAGCTAAACTGGGCTACAAAAGGCACTACGTCAAAACAAAAACAAACAAAAAAAATCCATACATAATGAGTGACTATAAAAACATCTTCAATCAGCTCATTAAGTAAGTAGGATTTATGAATAGTGTCTCAGAGTTTTCTGTTGATTCAACAAAAAAACATGACCAAAAAGCAAGTTGGCAAGGAAGGTGTGTGGTGGGCGATCCTAGTTCGACTTGAAACAAAAAAAGATTCTTGCCAGTTGCAGCAGACTTCTCAACTCTTAGGCTCCTCGGGGGTTCCCTGTGGACTCAGGCCACAACATTTGAATGCTCGTCCAAAAAGGATTCCACAGTGAGCCTCCAATCTGCTGTTCTGGGAGTCTATGCTGACAAGCGAGTCTGGGTAAGTGTCAGTGTTTCAATAGTGTCTGTATTTCACTGTACACATTGGTCTTTCTGGTTGTATTTTGGCATCAGGAAAAGCCTTGAGGTAATGGCTTAGGTGACCAAAGGTAGTCAGAGGAGAAGCAGACATGCATCATGACTGTGGTTGGGAGAAGCAAGGTGATGTCCCTGAATTCTCCAGATCCTGGACAGATGAGGTTCCTGTCCATCAGTTAGAGGTGTCAGAGGAGGTATCTAACTTCTCAAGATTCTGGACAGATGAGGTTCCTGTCCATCCGTTTGAGGTGTTTGAGGAGAAGCCTAGACACCATTTGCTTACCCCACATCGGTTCTATTTCCCAAGATGGGAATCTGTGAGTCGTGTTGTTTGGATTCATTTCTGTTTCTAGTCATGGCGTGGCTATTTTGTACATGTGTTTCTGACAGTAGTATCTTTAGTGTTTGTCTTTTCGTTATATTGCACCATGTCAGATGCGATGGGACAGACTAACTCTCATTCTCTTCCCTCTTGCCCCCTTAACAGTGTCTTGGTTCAGTTTAATGAAGTGAAGAACAGAGCTCACAATCTCTGGATGNATGTGAGCAAGAAGAAAATGGAAAGATACTAAAGCTCCAAGTGNCCCACTCTCAGAATAAAATGACCAGTAGATTTGGAACTTTCCATCTTCTCACAGTGTTAGCAGTAGAAAACCGAGTGTTCCAGAAGGTGGGGGAATATCCAGACCAAGTCCCTTACCTTGCAGTCTGGAAAGATTTGCTTACCAATCCTCTATCATGTGTGAAATCCTGTCCATTGCCCCTGACTAATGTTACTTTACCACCTGAAATTATGCCTGCTCTGNTGGCAAAAGAATGAAAATGGGAAGATTCCAAGCATCCAAAGGTTCTCTATCCTGTTCTACAGGGCAGTACACTAGAGGAGGTCACATTTCTTCCCCCTTTTACTTGGATGCCAGTGCGGCCTAGGGGCGGGAGCTCCACTGATGGTTGGTGGCAAGTTGGGGCAGGTGTCTTGGGCAGTGGCACATCATTTACCACTACAGGCCCCGCCCATGCCCGGAAGTCCAGCATGAGTTGTTCCATCCTTGCCCTGGCCAGCAGCTACACCATCAGCACAGATATACCCACCACAAGTGATTCCTCCAGCAAAGCTGATGGCCCCTGCACCAGTCATCTTTCTACCATGGGGGGTAGAGGGAGGGCCAGCCCAGGGCTAGAAGCAGACTGCCATAGCACTTCCTGAGGCCACAGCACCAGAGGCAGATTCCACTGTCCTACCTCTGAGAGCCTAAGGTCCAAAAGATGACCAAGGTAACCAGGAACATCACTACTAAGCCTTCACCATGGCTGACCTTTATAACTGGAAAGGAGAACATG
>NW_018392833.1:0-2598 GCF_900095145.1 Mus pahari | reverse complement strand
CTAATGGTGGGACAGGGGCAGGGTGTTTGAACCAGAACCAGACAGTTTACATGCAGGGAATTCTGAGAGGCTCCCATGCACAGGCTCCAAGACCTCCATCCTNAGGAGACACCTTAGGGANTAGANCGCCTCTTNTNGGGTGTTCCCTGNGNCCATTCAAGGTCCCNCTNCTTAGCAGAGTCCCANCAGTGAGAAGACAGCAGAGGGNAGGGGCTGGAGGCCTTGATGCCTGGCAGGGCCTTTGTCTACCTGTGACAGTACCTGTAGTTTTAAAACCTGGGAAACCCAAGGCATAATAAGGTTGGTTATATTGCTTGCTTGCTTTTGAGACAGAGTCTCTCTGTGAAGTCCTGGAACTCACTTTATACACTAGGCTGACCTTAAACTCACAGGAGCTGCCTCTGCTTCCCAAGTGCTGGGGCATGAGCCACCAGGCCCACCTTGGTTTTTATTTTGAGTGTTTGCCTAAACAGTGGTCTGTGCACTGTGTGCATGTAATACCTTCAGAATCCAGAAGGGGGCGCTGCATTCCTTGAAACTGAAGTTCCATCTATGAGATACCAAGCGAATATTTGGAATCATAATTATGACCTCTTGTGGTCCAGCCAGTGTGCTTAACTGCTGAGCCATTTCTCATTTGTAGATATTGTAGTAAAGGGCATTTTGTGCATGTGTATGTTTCCTTTTACATTTATTTACGGTGTATGCATGCATGTGGAGTACAAAGGACCAGGCATGTATCTGGTGTACAGAAACACATGTAGGCATGATATCCTTACACATAAAACAAAAGAACAGGGCAGTGGTGACACACATCTTTAATCCCAGCACTCAGGGGGCAGATCTCTGAATTTGTGAGAGTTCCAGGACCTCAAGGGCCACACAGAGAAATCCTGCCTCAGAGATCAAATGATAATGATAGTATGACTGTAAACANTTTAGTTGGTATCAATCAGATAACATGGGTCCAGGAGGGGGCTGAGAAGCCCTTTGGCTGTGTTAGGCTCACTCTCCGAACTGTTACCCAAACTAGTCTATAGGAACCACTGGGAAGCTCAGAGCTCATGGTTATGTGGCTCATTGCTCTCTGTAGATGGCCCTCACCCTTCAAATGTGGCTGTGACCCTGACTTCCATAGGACAGCATAGGGGTAGACTTCATAATGAAGGCCCTGGAAGACACTACCCCAGCCAGGGCTCAGCCACTGTAGGCTGTAGTACCCAAGTCATGTTGTTGATGTGACACACAGACACTTGGTCTCTGGAGTCCTCCTTTCCAACTGTGACTCCAGTTTGTCACAAAGAAAGCCTCAGGCTATTCCAGATGAATGCTTTGGGGGACACACCCCACAGTGTATTCCATTCCAAACCAGTAAGATTTCCTGAGAAGCTGATGCACTAGCCTCAAAGCTAAAGACAGGACTTTTAGATGTCACTTGGGCTTGTGGGGCAGAAAGGACCATTTGATGAAAAGGGGTCTGGGTAATGTACATGGGGTTATTTACTTCCATTAAAATAGTTTTTAGGTGTATGGGAATTTTGCCTGCATGTACGTATTACCCCATGTACAAACATGCGGTGGCCAGAGAGGGATCAGACCTTATGGGACTAGAATCACAGATGGTTGTGAGTCACTATGTATTTGCTGGGAATTGAACCATGGTCCTCTGGAAGAGCAGTGCTCTTAACCACTGAGCCATCTCTGCAGCCCTCCTTCCTTGTGTTTTTTTTTATTTTTAAAAGATTTATTCATTTATTATATGTAAGTACACTGTAGCTGTCTTCAGACACTCCAGAAGAGGGAGTCAGATCTCATTACGGATGGTTGTGAGTCACCATGTGGTTGCTGGGATTTGAACTCAGGATCTCAAGAAGAACAGTCAGTGCTCTTAACCACTGAGCCATCTCATCAGCCCCTCTTGTCTATTTTTTAAAGTGTTAAAGTGTTCTGGGAACTGACCTTGAATTTTCTGCAAGAACAGTGTGTGGGCCTCACCTCTGAGCCACCTCGCTAGGCTCTTCTTCCATTTTCATTTTTCTGAGACAGGGTCTCACAAGCCCAGGTTGGCCTAACTCCCTGTGTAAATGATAAAGACCTTGAGTTCCTGGTGCTAGGCTTTGAGGCAGAGGCATGCACTGCCATGCTGGGCTTCTTTTCTGTTAGGCCTTTCTAACCTTTAGGATGCTCACAAGTCAGCTGGGAAGTGGTGGCGCATGCCTTTAATCCCAGCACTTGGGATGCAGAGGCAGGCAGATTTCTGAGTTTGAGGCCAGCCTGGAACAGAGTGAGTTCCAGGAAAGCCGGTGCTACACAGAGAAACCCTGTCTGGGAAAAAACAAACCAAACCAAAAAACAAAAACCAAGAAAGGTGCCCCAAGTCCCTGAGGGTGTGGTAGGGTTAGGTTTTTTTTCCTGAGACAGGGTTTCTCTGTATAGCTTTGGCTGTCCTGGAACTCAATTTGTAGACCAGGCTGGCCCAGAACTCAGAAATCTGCCTGCCTCTGCCTCCCGAATGCTGGGATTAAAGGCGTGTGCCACCACGCCCAGCCGGGTTAGGGTTTTTTGCTTGCCTTCCAGGTTTCAGAATGGGGTTCCCAG
>NW_018392832.1:1722-10064 GCF_900095145.1 Mus pahari | reverse complement strand
TGGTTTCTGTTGCTTATATTCTTATGCTTGCCTCCCGCCTTCTGATTATCTATCTCTAGTGCTACTTGCCCTTGCTATATCTGACTAGATCCTGTCATTTCTGTGATCCTGGTTGTGTCAGAACTCCTCAGAATTCAGCTGTCTCTGTGATGCTGTGATTCTGGGATCCTGTGATCCTGAGGTCCTGGGTGTGTCAGAGCTCCTGGGAGTCAGGCTGCCTCTGAGACCCTGAGATCCTGGTAGCAACAAGCTCCTGGGATCCTGTGCATCTGTGGACCTGGATGTGTTAGATCACCTGGGAGTGGAGCTTTGTCTGGGCAATGTGGGGCTGGCTGTGTAGTTTGCACCCAAGGTCCTCTCAGGGCATGGGCTCAGACCAGAAGAAATCTGTGCCACTGGTTGGGTGGACTTCCTGGGTGCCTAGGTTCTGCTGGTCCCAGTTACTTCTGGGTTTGGGGCAGATGTTGTGTCCTCCTCACCTCTGATCCTATGATCCTGGGAATGTTAGAGCATCTGGGAGTGGATCTTCCTCTGGATGTTGTGGTACTGGTTCCTGAACCAACTTTCTCATGTTGAACCACCATTGTATTAATTTAATGTCGTCATTAATTTAATGTGTTGTACTATATAATACCTTCGGTACAGTCTTAAATTTTAACACCTTGAATTTTATTGAGCATATTTGAATCCACTTTCCTTAGAGTATATACAGCCTTAATATTGATTTCATGTCAGGATAGTGAAACTTCAAATGAATTAGAAAATAATAGCTTTTGAATTAACTGGAAAAATTGAAGAGTTGGTGTTCATAATTCTTTTTTCCATTTATATGCAATTTATTTATTCATTCTTTCACAACTTGGTACACACATAATATACTGAATAAGTATTTTAAATTTTTATTTGAATAAATCTGTTATCATGAAAATATTTCAAGAATGATTGTTCTGAAGCAAGTGACAGCCTTATTATAACTTTAAGAGGAATCATCAAAGGTAAGCATTTGAAAATGAAAATAACCTCACGAATACCCAAACAATCAAAATGCAACAATATTTACATGAGTATTATGTTATAGCGCAGATCCGTTTTTTTTTTCCCTGCTGTAAGTTTACAAAAACCTTGGGATATACAAACTGTTGAGCGCTACCCTCCCACCCTCCACTGCCTCAGGGCTGCACAGAAAATGAGTCCTTCCACACAGGGACCAAAGTGGTTCTGGAGCTGACTCACTTATAAACCACAAGACACTATGATCACATACAAACACAGAAAGGACATAATTGTTTTACCTTTCTACTGAACTGCTGCTATTAGGTACAATACACTGTAAGTAACTGTGGGTGTGTTTTCACAGACCTAGCCTCTGAAACACTTTAGAGGTGAGCATGTTATTCTTTCATACAGCAAAAGCCAGCATTTTAATTGAAATTTTTTATTTCTGTGATATAGAATCCCTACAGTCCAAATAAGGAAAACTCAAAACACTATTAAATCATGAAACAAAACAGTATGTAAGATAAGTCAAATAATCCACACTTGGTAAATTTATTCCAATCAATTATCAGGTTTCCAGTAAGATTAATTTTTTCATCTTAAGTTCTAAAGAATTAATAACCCATTCTTTAAAATAGAATAAAAAGCTATGACCAACAGAAGACACACAAGTATTTAGTACGTTGTCAAAATAAAGTGTCTTTGTTAAAACTGCTGACATTTCTGTTAGTAGTAACCATATGGAGGCTGCTGGTTGTGGCCATACTGTGTGTCCTGTTGTTGATAGTAGGGCTCTGGTCTCTGCTATGGGTAGTTGTTGTTACCCCATGACTGTCCATGCCACTGATTTGACTGATTTTCACTTGGCCATCCTCGTCTGTTATCCCTACCTCTAAACTGTCTATTGTCTTGCAGCCAGTTGCCTCTATTTCTTTGGTTACCGCCAGCTCTGCTATTCCATTCCTCAGCAATTGGAGGGGATTCAGGAAGGTGTTTCAAGTGTTCCTGGTATTCTTTGTCATCTTGTGTGAATCTGTTTGCAAACATCTCTTCAAAAATTGGAATCACTTCAGAAGTATCACTCATTTTGAAATTCTGTACAATTCTCAGATCCTTCAGCAGGACTCACTAGAGAGACCTCGGGCATCCACACAGCAGCACCTCATCCCATTCTCCAAGGTAACCAAACTCTCAGTGGTGTTTACAATTCTTAACATGCTTGCTTGCATTTGATTTTGAAACTACCAAGTCTTGGATATATTTTTTTAGATGTGGTTGTTTGTTTTTATTACTTTTACTTTTTGACATAGGTCTGTACAGATGTTCTATTTCTTCTGGAATCAGTTTGGTGATTTTTATATTTCTAAAAAGTTGTTTATTTCTTTACATTATTATTGGCACATAAACTTCATATTATTATCTTATACTTCTTTAAATTTTACTTACTCTTTAATGGGTATACATGTGTGTCTCTGCTTTCAGTGCCTGAGGGGGCCGGCCAGAAGAGGGTCACTTGAAACTAGAGTTACAGGTGGTTGTGTGTTCCCTGATGAGGTACTGGGAACTAATCCTGGTCCTCTGCAAAAACACCAGATGCTCTTAACTGCTGAGCCAAATGTCCAACACCCACTCTTTCTTATTTCCATGACATGAAGAAGAATGTTCCATTCATATTTCTGTTTCATTTATGTCTCAACACTGCTTTCCATCAGTTGAGCTTGCAGGAATCAGTTCTGTTAAACTTTCTACATAATCTAAATGCCAAACATCACTACTTAAATACAATGAGCAGGAGGAGAGCTCTCCAGGGTGGAACTCTACTGAGTCATTGCTTCTGGCAGGATGCTGTTTGCATGACTGTCCAGGCTGCCTTTTCGAGGACAGATGTACTAACTAGAGATAAAGACAGGAAGATGGGAAAGTGCAACTCACAGTGGGTAGATGAGAAGTTGGGAAAACTGCAGCTCACAGTGGGTAGACCAGAACTCCAGGGTTGAAGGACTCTTTCTCAGGGTCCTTCTTTTTTCTGACTCTGTGATTATTAGATGGAAAGTGGTGTATTCCTGAACAGATCATGGCAAGCCATCACAGTTCTCACATGGGAGGTCTTTATTGAAAGGTGCCCCTGAAGGGGAGGTAGGGGAATGAAGAGAGAGAGAGAGAGAGAGAGAGAGAGAGAGAGAGAGAGAGAGAGAGAGCGCTATGGTCGTGGGTCTGTGTCTTTTATCTGTACTGTGATGTAGGTAATGCAGGTGTTGATGTTCAGGTGATTCAGATAACACAGATAATACATATGCAGAGGGTGTACAACCGTTGCCAAGGCAACAGACACAGTTATCGCTGGGTTCAGAGGCTGGCTGTAAACAGTTTCTGGCTATGGATGGTTCTGATACTAACATACCTCCTTTTTTCTTATCATAAAGAGAGGAAAAAAGTGGGGAGGTAGAAGCTGATGGTGAGAGGGGAATAGGGCATCAGATCTCTTAAACTGCTTCCTGTTATCTTGGGGTACTGCCAAGTTTGGGATGTAGCTGACTTTCACCATCAGTGCCCATTTGATAGTCGTTCACATCAGGCTCCTCTGTGGACAGTGGTTGATACTCCTGTAAAAGGAACTGATTAATTGTTTGGTTAGCAATTTTTTGAATTTGTTGTTGAAAGAATGTGGAGACAAAGTTAATGAGGCAAGGAGCAAATAGTAAAGCTAGAAAAATAAAGAAAAGAGGCATTAAGAAGGGCAGTATCCATTTCCTTATAGGGTTTTTGGAAGATGCGTCACATTGTTCCCTGTGTTTCTGGATGTCTCTGGATGTCTGATTGTAGCTGCTGGATTTTATTTCTTACTATCCTAGATTCGTTGATGTAGAAACAGCATTCTTGATGGAGAAACAGGCAAAGACTACCTTCTTTAGCTGTAAGGACATCTAGTTCCCATTAGTTCTGAAGCACCACTGCTGTCAAAGAATCCATCTGTCTTTGGATGGTGAGAATGGTGTGGGTCACTTCTTGAAAACTGTTGTCAAGCTGAGAAGAGAACTTTTTGTATAGGGTTAGGGAAGTAGTCAGTCCTGCTGTTCCAGCACCAGCACCTATAGTTATTCCTGTAGCGACCAGGAATGGCATGACCTGAACTGTTCTCTTGTCATGTTGGGTAGGTATTGTCTCTACAACTGGGATTGGTAGAGGCACCTTTCTGTGGATTACTCTTAGTTCAGGGCAAAGGAACACCAACGTGCAAACTCCTGACCAGCTGGCAGGTAGGCAATGATATACCTGAGTGCCACAGAGAATTGATGTGCTTTGGGCTGTGGGGCACTGTGGTAGAGATGAAGTATCAAGGTTATGGTTCTATTGTAGACTATGAAGCTTAGCATTCCAACAGAACATGTCCCAGTGTCTTAAAAGAGTCTTCCATGTGAAAAAGAGAGTTAGAGAAAAGGCATGGGATCATGGCAACATCAGAGCCAGGGCAGCTGATAAAAGGTGAGGTGAAGTTACATGGCAGAATTACTGGAGAGACTGTAAGTGGCAATTGTGAGTTAGTTCTAGGGAGTACATATAGCCAGCAATCTTTAAAGCAACCAGGTCAGGTGACATTAAAGAGTTGGAAGCTTGAGGTCTGAAGCAGAAGGTGAAATGATGTTAGTGCTATTTATGAGAGGTGATGTCAAGGAAGTAAGGATATCAGAGGAATGTTAGATTACTTCTATTTTTCTGATATCTAGAGGTTGGACAATTGAGACATATTTTCTCTAGATGTGAATTGTACTCACTGGGGACCCAGATTGGTTTTTACTATAGAGCTTACCAACAATGCCTGTTTCCCACCTAGGATTCCATGGGTCTTATATGTAGAAGAAGAGGGTCTTGTGTTGTTAATAGCAGAAGTGATTGGTCTATGATCCTAGCATACATACATATCTGGCAAGACTGATATGGGCAGCTCTCATATTCATCTGGCCATTTTTTTTACAATCATCTTTTATCTGATCAGAAAGGAAGCAAACAAAGAGGTCATGATATTTAGGTGAAATGGTGGATATAGGGATGACAGCAATTTGGATTGGCTCCTGGCATCTAGCTATTGAGTAGTTTCCTGACCCTATTTGGAAAGACTGTTATCAGTGGGGGTTTCTTGAACCTTGAATCTATAGATGTAAGGACTACTGTGGATGGAAATAAACAGCAGAGAGAGGATGAGAAGCCCATGTCTAATCCAGTAGGGTCAAGTGCATCTGCTGGAGTGGAGTCTCATTTTTCTGGAATTGGGGACAAGGTGGATGGTCTCAATGTCTTCTGGAGCTTAAGAACGCAGGGTCCTGATGTGTAGGGGACAATGTGTAGGAAGAAGAGTTATTTTTAGGTGGAGGGTGAAAGGTTTGAGGTGAGGCAGGTGGACCTAATGAGAAAGTTCCTTGAGTTTAGCAGCTGTAGGAGTCATGAGAATTATCTTGAAAGGGCCATGCCATTTAGGAGAGAAAGATGAGGGCCAATGATCTGGAGGGGAGAGAAGAACCTGGTCTTTAATGTTGACAGGCAGTGGGCAGGGGACAGTGTGTGGCCTTCATAGGCAGTGGTCAGCGAAGTTCCATAGGAGAGAAGGTGGCAAAGGAATGGGGTGATCAGGGAGGAGAGAGCATTTAGGTTAAAGACCAGGAGTTAGGACTGGATATCCACACATGAGTTTGAAAGGTGAGATGAAAAGAGGTCACTTGGGGAGTGCTCATAGCCTAAGAAGAGCCAGGGGTAGGAGTTTTACCCGATTGAGGTGTAGTTCCTGTGACAGTTTGACAAGAGTGGTTTTTTAGAGAGCTGTTAGTTCTTTCTACCTTTCCTGAAGACTGGGGGTGGTAGGGAATATGAAAATGCCAGGGGATGTGTAGAGCTTTAGATAGATTGAGAAATGTGGGAGGTGGATTCAGGACCATTGTCTGACTGGAGGGAGGCAGGGACACGGAATCAGGAAATGATCTCTCAGATGAGAGATTTTGTTGGTTGTGGGGAATGCCGATACCCACCCAGAGAAAGTGTCCACTGAGACAAGGAGGTACTTGGCACATTTGACAGTGGGCATGTGGGTAAAATCAAGTTGCCAGTTGGTTCCAGGAAGGGAACCTCTAGCCTGATGGGTAGGAAAAAGGGGTGCTATGATATCTGGAGTTGGAGTTTGACATCTGAGAGATTTTGCAAGAGGTAGTGACAGATTTTAAGAAACTTAAGTCCTCAGGAATAGGCGGTAGGTGAATTTTAACAAAATAAGACAACGATTGGCTGTTAGGATGAAAGAGTTGGTGAAGATAGGACAGAGTTTGATGAGTGTCAGGGGGTGAGAGTGGGGATGTGAGTTGTAGTGTAAGAATGTCCTGGGGAGGGTGAGATGAGTCTAGGCTTCTAAGGGCTGCAGCTCTAGCTGCCTTGTCAGTTCAGTTATTTCACTTGGAGACAATGGAGTTATCAGTCTGGTAGAATCTGCAGTGGACTATTCCAGTAGCTGTGGGGAGGTAGAAGGCTTTTAGCATAGCCATAATTGGTTTGCATAAGTAAGTAACCCATGCTCCTTCCAGATAGCAGCGTGGGATAGGAGGATATGGAAAGTGTATTTGGAGTCTATGTAGATGTTTAGGGATTGTTCCTGTGCCAGTTGAAAGACACAGGTAAGGGCTATTCATTCAACCTGTTGATTGGTGTTATGAACAGAGAGGGTCTGTGCTTCAACCACTTCTGTGTCTGATAGTATATCATAGCCAGCTCTTCTGGCCCTTTCATGTAAAAAGGAGATACCATCTGTATACCAGGTATAGATGGTCTGAGGCAATGTGCTCTCCTGTATGTGTGGAGGATGAGGTAATAGTTCCTTCAAGGTTTCAGTGCAGGAGTGAGATAGGGAGTGGTTAGTATTTGATTGAGGAAGAAGATTGGAAATACTAAGAAGTGGGCATTATTGGAAAGTACATGTGGAGTCTTCTATTAGTGTTACCTGAAGGATAGAACCTTGGAGGAAGGTAGAGTCTGTAAGACTTTGCCACTTAAGAGCTGTGACAGGTTAAGAGAAGAGAAGGCAGTTATAGGTGACCCAAAAATTAGTTTTTTAGATTCTCGAATAAGGAGTTCAGTGGCTGCTAAGGTATAAATACAGGTGCCTATCCCTGGATGGTTAGATCTAGTTTTTTTTTGGACAGGTGTGCTACAGGTGCAAAAGAGGGTCCCAGTTAGTGACCCAGGATTCCAAGGGCAAATCCCCCTATTTTGGTTATGTAGAGGGAGAAAGGATGAGTCAGGTCAGGGAGGTGTAAGGCCAGGGCCTTAAGGAGAGCTTGTTGGAGCCTTTGAAAAGGCTTGATAACAGGTTTGAGAAGAGGTTCATGGGTGTGGCCTGATGCTGCTTCATATAAAGGATGAGAAAGGAGGGAGAAGGAAGGAACCCAGGCATGTAAAAACCTGACTATTCCTAGGAATGATAAAATCTCTTCCTTTGTAGAAGGAACTCTTAGAAACTGAATTAGATTCTTTCTATCTAAAGTAATATAACCTTGTGAGTTGGGGTAATTGTTAGTCCCAAATAGGTAACCTGAGGAGTGGACAGTTGGACTTTAGAAGGTGAGACCCTGTAGCCTTGACTGGACAGGAAATTTAGAAGAGCAGAGGTGTGAGCTTGCCTAATTTTTAGAGAGGGATTACAGAGAAGAATATCATCTATGTAATGGACAATCTTAGGTTTAGAAAAAGGCAGAGAAAGTAAGTCAGAAGCCATGGCCTGACCGAATAGGTGTGGGCTTTTCCCGAATCCCTGGGGTAGAACAGTCCAGGTGAGTTGAGTAGAAAAGTGGGTGTCAGTGTCAGTCTAGGTAAAGGCAAAGATGTTCTATGACTGGGCATCTAGAGGTATATAGAACGCATCCTTGAGATCTAGGACCTAGAAATGAGAAGTTCCTGAGGGGATAGTGGAAAGAAGTGTGTAAGGATTAGCCATAACAGGATGGAGAGAAACCACTGCAGAATTAATGTGCCTGAGATCTTGAACCAGGCAATAGGTTCCATTAGATTTCTTAACTGCTAGTATAGGGGTATTAAAAGTGGAAGAGGTAGGACGGAGGAGGTTTTTCCTTAAGAGGTCAAAGAAGATAGGTTTAAGTCCCCTGAGGCTCTGGAGAGAAAGAGGGTATTGAGATTGGCTGATGTACCTGGTAGGGTCCAGCAACTAGATGACAACAGGAGAATGATGTTTAGCAACAGAGGTGTTCTAAATGTCCTAGACTTGGGGGTCTACCTGAGGAGCTGGCAAAGGAAACAATATGTTAGTAGGTCGAATGGCTAGGAGGAGGAGGGGGAGGAGGAGGAGGAGGAGG
>NW_018392832.1:0-1634 GCF_900095145.1 Mus pahari | reverse complement strand
GAGGAGGAGGGGGAGGAGGAGGAGGAAGAGGAGGAGGAGGAGGAGAGGGTCTGCTGGCAAAGTTGGGTTTAGGTGAATGTGGGGAGCAAAAGAAATAGAGGCTCCCAACTTATCTAGAAGATTCCTTCCCAATAAGGGGACAGGACACATTGACACTACCAAAAAGTAGTGGGTGAAAGGAACACCCCTAAAAATGTAACTAAGTGGTGGGGTTTGGTGAGGAAAGGATGTCCTCCTACCCTGACAGCAGGGGAACAAGAAGGAGAAGTGGGTTCCCAAGACTCCATCAGGACCAAGTAAGCAGCCCCAGCGTCCAGAGCACATTTGTTGTAACCTCCATGCCTTCACCAGTACATGCTCCACTGAAAGAGTCTAGAAGCAGATGTTGTCTCTGTCCCCATGAGGCTTTTCAGAGTGACACTGAAGCATCTGCATACAATTAAGATCCAAACACTGTCCTCAATTATTCTCTTCACCATCCTTCTAATAAAGTCCATCCAGACACAGTGGGACACAGGGGCCAGCAAAGAGAATGGATTTCCTGAGTTCACACTATCTCACCCAAGATGTTCCAGGGAATTGCCCATCCCAACCATCCCCTGAGAGGCATCCCCATCCAAGGCATCCCAGTGAGATGTCTGCCCTCTGACACAGAAACCAGCAAGGACAAGAGCATCTCCAGCTCTCTCCCAACTCCTTGTACCATTCTAATGTTATGAGATCCCTTGGAGGATTATGGGAGCCAGTTTGGACATGCCTCTGGACCTTTGCTCTGCCACCTGAATTGAGAAACAATTTCCCCAGATGCCTCCTCCTTCTTACTCAAGAGAACAGAGGGGGCAGCAGGAGCCCAGGGCAGATACCAACCCAGGCACTGGCCAGAAAGCATCATGTGATAGACTAATACCCACCTGGTTGTACTTACTCAATCCTTCTCCATTCCAAACCAACAAACATCTTTCCTATGTCTGCCTCTGCCCTCTGCCCTTTGTCCCTCCAGGTTTCAGAGTCCAGAAGGAATAAATACTTTTCAATGTGTGTCAATACTGGGTCTGCTAGCCTGGCATGCCTCTCAGGTGGGGGCGGAGTCAGCCCATAACTCCAAGGACCTGTCACCAGTACCTGCCAAGCACAAAGGGGCTCCTCCATGGTAAACTGAGAACAATCCCAACTCTGAATCTCCGATTTCACGTTCTACCTGATGCTCATGTCTGAAGATCAAAGCTCAGTTTTGATCCTGTAATAGCTACCTTCTCATAGTCCTGAATGTAAGCTTCTAGGCTCACACTGAACATTGTCTACCAATAGTGAGTCTTTCATCTTCTTTTGGCATGGCATCTCTAAGAACCTCTTACGTATCACAGTAGCCATTGTTATCTCAACCTGATACCTTCACTGTCTTACATTTCTCTGGCTTTAGAATTCTCCAAGATAATATGTTCTCATTGGTGAAGCCCATCTCCTCAGTCAATCCTATTAAGCATAGTTCCCACATGACCCTCCAGTCCAATCCCAATTTTCCCTTTGCTTCTTTTTTTTCTTTATTTACATTTCAAATGCTATCCTGAAAGTTTCCTATACCCCTCCCCCCACCTCTGCTCCCCTACCCACCCACTCCCACTACTTGGCCCAGG
>NW_018392831.1:19460-35899 GCF_900095145.1 Mus pahari | reverse complement strand
TGTTCAATTCCATCACCTGTTGGTTTCTGTTCTCCTCTCTCTCTTTAAGAACTTCTACGTCTTTAAAAGTATTCTCCTGTTTTTCTTTAAGCAGTTGTATCTCTTAGACGCTTTCTTCTGCATTTCTTTAATAATGCCCTTCCTAAATTCCTCTACCAGCATCATGAGGTATGCTTTTAAAGCTGATTCTTGCTTTTTGTGTGTGTTGGGGTATTCAGGACTGACTGAGTTGGTAGTGCTAGGTTCTGATGATGGTGAGTGGTCTTGGTTTCTGTTAGTAAGATTCCTACATTTGCCTTTTGCCATCTGGTTATCTCTGTATTTAGTTGTTATAGTTGTCTCTGGTTGGAGCTTGTTCCTCCTGTGATTCTGTTAGCCTCTGTCAGCAGTCCTAGAAGTCCAGCTCTCTCCTGAGTCTCAGTGGATAGATTACTCTCTGAAGGGAAGCTCTCCTCTAGCAGGGAAGGTGCACAGAAGCCTGGCATTCAGATCTGCCTCCTTGCTGAAGATGTAGGCCCAAAACAGGGCCTGTCCCAGAAGATGTGTTTCCACTGCACTTTATTCACTCACCTGCACAGACTAGCCACTGGGGGACCCTGGACACAATATGACTCTCTCACCTGCTCTGGAAGACAGAGCCCTCACAGGTGGCCACTTTTCCTCTGGCGAGAAAGGTGCCCAAATTTCTGGGGCCCGAAACATGGTGTATCCCAGAAGTTAGGTTGCTTCTGTCTGTGCGAAGCTGTGTAGCTTCTGCAGTCCACACTCTTACTAGGGCAGACAGGTGTGCATGTGTGTTTCTGTGTATTTGTGCATTCACCTCATACCACACATACCACAGACACAAACACACATACAATGCCTCTACATATAATGTGCTGAGTTGATTTAACAGTATTTGTATATATATTTTCAACCTTATCATGTGCTATTGAATAACCACTTGATGCTCCTCTCTGAGGAAGACTATTCTTCCATTCCCAGCTTTCCTTAGGTGTCTGTTTTTTTCTTTTTTTTGTGGAGTGCTGAGGCCTCCTGGACTCATCTCCATTCTCTTTGGAGTGCATATTGGTGCTTGTTTTGTCCTCTTTCTTCTCCTGTTTGGGAAGCCATGTTGATGGGGCTGTTTTGATACAGCCTCTGATATTTCTATTAGATGCTCTACCCCAACAAACTCCCTGTCTCTTACTTTCTTTCCACCCCCTTTTCCATTCGAAAATATTTCCTTACATGTGGGAGTGTCTAAGTTGCTTTTCTTGTTAAATTTTTATCACATCAACTAGAGTAATGGCTTTATTCCAGGTACCTCAAAAGCAAAGTGAGTCCAATCTTTGCTGAATAGGTATTCAGATTTCCCACTCCCAGTGTCTTGATTATTCCAGGAATAGTAATGTGTGAAAGAGTGCTCACAATATGCATGTGTAGAACTCATTAGTATTAATAGCTATTTCAGAGTTTAGCAATGTCTTACCCATGTTCACCACCTGCTCTACATCTAGAGAGAGGTGGATTCTTCTAATTCATCTCATGATTAAATAATCATTGTTTATTAACTCAAGAAAGTGAAAACTAATTTGCATGTATTAGTTGTTCCTAATGCATGCTTCTCGCTATTTTTAACCATTTGATTTAGGCTCCAAAGTTATCATAATTTAGCAGATTGTGATGAATGGTCTGAACCGTACATTTAAATTCACCCTTTTTTCATGTCACCATAAATCTGGGTATCAGAATGTAAAGAATGGTTGAAATTTGTTAATGTTTCTTTAATATACTGATCACAAAGGAAAAAGAACCCAAAGAGCTTCATGAGCATTGCAGTGTAGCAATACTATATTTATTTATTTATTTATATGGAGTACCAATAAGTCTTTATTTTCCCAGGGGAGAGCAGGGAAGCGAAAGTCAGCATGTGTCACAGGATGATAATTAGATAGGAATAACAGGACCCGGGTACAGTAAAAATTCAACCAGGTACTAAAACACCCCAGTCAGGGTTGGGGGTCACCCAAGCCCCTGCCCATAAGCCCCTGGGAGGGGGCTTAGTCCCCTGCAGTTCAGGAAAGGAATCTGGAAAGGACAGACAAGTACGCCCTTTCCCACCCTCCCCATAAATTCAAGATTTCTTACAAAGCTTAGGTTTCTAGCAGTAAATATGGAGATACTTTCATCCATCTCCTAGTAACAATCTTGTGGCCTCTTTGACATAAGATTCTTGCATCGGCAATTAAGTTTCCGAGTGATTTGACTGTACATTCATAGTCCCTTTTCTGGTCTCCGGATTCCACTTTCTACATGGAAGGCCCCACAACTGCTTCTCTTTTCATAAGGGTGACAGATTACACTGGTTTGATCCATCCAAAGGCAAATCACACCATGAAATAAATGGTCTTGCCAGGGAGAAGTGGCACCTGCAATCCATTTACGGGGAAGTCGAAGGCAGGAGGATAGCCAGGAACCTGAGGGTATCTATCTCCAGCTACAGAGTGAGACGCTGTCGCAAAACCACCAACCAAACTCTTCACTGAGTTAGGGACAAAGGAGGAATGAGGCTCCGGGCTTCTTCAGAATGTTCACATGGGTCATTCAAGAGTTGTAGAGATGCTCAAAGTTAGAAATGAGCCTAAGTTTTCTTACGAGGGAAAAGAGGGGCTGTCTTTAGGTCACTGTGGTCCAGAATGGGAGATAGGTGAGGAGCACAGAAGGGAAAGCCATGGTCCCAGAGGTTCTCTTTGAGAAGAGGACCCCACATTTAGGTTTCAGATGGTATGGTCTGGTGCAGAAATTTCTGTCAAAGATGCTTTGGCTATTTTTCTCTCAATACAACAAAAGTTTTGTAAACAATAAAACCCCAAAAGAACATGAATACCAAGACATTCATATTTACACAACTAGGCCACTGAGCACCTACCAACTCAGAGACAGTCAAGTCCTACACATGCCAGAGGAATACAATTAACTTGGGCTGGGGGCAGCATTTAGGGGAGGAACAAGAAACCAGGATCAGACACACACACACAACCCAATGCATTTGTCCCATTTCAACACAGTGAGGTAGGTTTGTGGTGATCTCAAGGCAAGTAAATGAAACTCCCCACCCCCACTTTCCTTTAGCTACCAACCATCACGCTACAGCAGGGCAGGACACTTGCCATAGAGGCCCATACTCATGAGTGTCTCTGAAAGCCAAGATTGTGAAAGGCTAAATGGTTGAGTCCCTGCCTTGTGTTCCCATGCATTGACAGCATGGAAACTGTCCAGGTATGGGAATAAGGGAATAAGGGAATAAGGGTACTGATCTTATGTTGCCACCTTAGTGGGATAACTCAGAGGCAGTGTACTTCCTAGCACAAATGAAGCCCAAGGTTCTATCCCCAGCCAAAAAATGCAATCAAACGAACAAAAACCCCCTGCCCTCATAAATTTGCATTTTAAAAATAACCACACACACTCTCACACCCTGTTGTTCATGGCAGGATTAGACTAATCTGGCAAAAGGATGGATTTGTTATGGAAAGTTATTTCTGTGCCTCTCACCTGGCCCAGCCTTCTAATGTCTCTGTACAACCCTTTCCTGTTTAGACCAGTGTCTTATGTTTTGCCCAAACCAGATCAAGTCTTGGGGTAGCTCAGTTGAAACCTGTGAGACATTTTTTAAAGGATGCTATGGCAGAAAATCCAGCTGTAATCGGCAAAAATGAGGTAGTTCTACAGGCTGTGCACTCCAAATTGTTGGTCTCTATGGTGATCAAAACAAAACAAAACAAAGTATACTTGCTGAGCTGACTGGAGCTGCTACAGACTTATTATCCCAGAGATTGCTCAAGTACCTGAGAAAACACTGCAGGAATGAGGGCCTGAAAATTAAAATATATAAAAATACAAACCCATTATTTATATTAAGAAGAAGAAAAAAAATTTAAAAAGAAAACGCACAAGATACGTCATTCACACATAGTAGTGCAGTTGGCGTCCTGGAGAAAGTGGGACCCAAGGTGCAGTTACTTAAGGGAGCAAATAAATTAAAATCCCATTGGCCTAGAAAGGGCTTGGAGTGAGGTGTGGGCAGCAGGTCTGCAGTTGTCCCCTCAACCACCCTCTTTGTCTGTCATCACAACCTGTCACTAGAGACAGTTTCCAGCACAGTACCGCAGGACAGGGTTATGAATAAACTCTGTGTGAAAATGACCTTGCCGTGCTCCTGAGAGTCCCTTCCCCAGAACATAGTAGCCGGAGGGGTTAGGTTCATTAATCTTGGTTTGACTTCCTATCTAGCAAGGGAAATATCACATGGCCTTCTACAAAAGAACTTCCCTAGCCCAGCCACTTGGCAAAGCCTCAGATGATGCCTGCAGGTTCTAGGATGGTCCCCCTCACCCCCACAGGAGCCTTCACTTGCTTTCAGATAGAGTGTGGTAGGAGTTCCTTTGCCTCACCCTTTCCCTCCCTTCAAGGAAAGACAGGGTGACACTGGGAACCCCAGCCTGAGACATGGCAGTACAAGCTACCCATGGAACCCACCCTTTACCCCAACTTTCACCACTCTGCAGATTAATGCCCCTTTCCTGAATTTCCCCATTAGCAAAGAACAACCTTGAATCCTGCGCCTCAATACTGGGCTTCTGGGAGTAGGGCAGGGCTGTGGGTCTCTTCCTCTTCCTCCTGGAAGTAGGCAGGCTTTCCCTGAGAACTGGGGCCCTGCTGGGCCTTCAGTGGACATGAGGCCACCATATGGTTGATGTTTTGGCAAAATTGGCACTTCTTGGGTTGGGGTGGTAGCTTGCATTCCTTGGCATGATGGTCTAGCCCACCGCAGGTGTAGCACCTGTCTCCTTTGGATCTTCGCTTCTGCATGTTCTTCCCCTTTGGCTGCCGCTCACTCCCAATACAGAACACACCACTGACAGTGACAGGGATGGATTCCAGACCATTGGCAGACTTCTTAAAAGTGAACTCCACCACCTCGTCCTCCTTGAGGCTTCGGAACCCTTCCATGTGCAGCTTACTGTGGTGCACAATGACGTCCATGGCGGGGGAGGGGTTGTCGAGCATGATCCTGGAGTGGGCAGTCATAGACAGTAGGCTGAACCCCAAGCACACGTTGAACCACTTACAGATGCCTGCCCTGTGCAGCAACTGCGGCTTCTCTGCTGCTCGGGCCGAATCAGCTGGAGCCTCCTCTGTTGCTTTCTCTGCTTCCTTGGCACAGCCACCTGCAATCTGCTGGTTAGATACCGAGCCCATGGTCATCAGCTGAGCCCTTGGCCCCAGCCCCAGGTCGGGCAGCTGCTGGCCCCAGAGAAGTCTGGAGGCAAAGCAGCAATAGTATATTTATAGGTTGTGATTTCCCTCTGAATTTGGGTTTGCTAGAAGGTTCAGGTATTGTTTCCAATAGTGTGATAAATTATTTGTACTGCATGTCAGCTACAAAAATGATCCTGAGCCCCTAGTGATCTGTTCTTTGCCAGCTGACCCTGAAGCTTGGACAGTAGACGGCAGTAGAGCAGCATGGAAGGAAAGCATGGGCTTTCTGAGTCTTGTAGGCTCCTTGCCAGGTACCTGCAAAACGAGCTTGCAGCATCTGCTCCCATAGCACCAGAAACAACTGCAGCACCCAGTGTCTGCAGTACACAGCAACTCCAACAAACAGCAGCTTCAATGTGGGGTGACCTGCTGTGAACAGGTTGTGGTTGGACTCTACCATAGCTGAAATCCTCCACTGAGGTCCTTTTTATCCTCTTCTTAGCAAGGCAAAATAAATAAATAAATGAATAAATAAAATCACAGCTTCTCTTCTTTCTGATAGACTAACTGTAACAAGTAATATTTTTTGTCAAGGTGGATGGATTAAGGGTCATCTAACAGACAAACTTTTGGGCATGACTTCAAAGGCATTTTCAGAGAGGTTTGACTAATGGAAGGTTTTGCTATAATCCTAGACTGTANCCTGAAACTAAATACAAGGGGAGGGGAGGGAGAGAAAAAGCCAGGTGAGCACTGCATTCCTGATTCTCAATGTCTTGATTGGCTAAAACCAGAACCAGCAGCCTCACATCCTACTTCCACAGAGATGCTATATTGAAGTGGAAACTTAGGGATTCTTTGGAAAGTCATTGTGTAGGCAGATGCTTTTTTGGAGGGGTAAACACATGAATTATTTCCTGGATCAGGTATTTGTTAAAAGATTGCTTACTAAAGCAGACACCTGAAGGAACATTTTCCTGAAGCAGACACAGCTGAAAGGGTGTTTTGCTAGAGGAAACATGTGGAAGGACTCATGATGAAGGATTCTTCACTTATTACATGCATGTATTGATTCATCTTACATGTGTTATAGAGCTCCTTTCATCAGTCAGGAGTTATAGAGAAATGCACCCAAAACTCCTGGTGGTGTGCTGGAAGATTCTTCTTATATCCTTGGACTCCCAGTGATTGGCAGTGTGATGTGAGCTGATACAGACTCATGTGCTGAGGGAAGACACCTGATGGTTTGCAGAGTATAAGTAGTAGTCATCGGACTGTGAGATGGACTTGCATGTAGAATAAGCTTTGCAACACTTCTTGATCTGCAATTTGTTGAGAAAGGTACTGTTGAGAAATTCTAGTGTTCCTGGTTGTCCTAATCTCTCCTGCTGACTCATGTCAGTTTGGCTGAGTCCTAGCTGTTTCTACAAGATTGTGCCACCCTTGCTGATTCCTGTTCTGTATCCAGACTCTACTGAACTGAACGGCTGGTAGATTGCTGAAGTATCTGCTAGTATTTTTGAGCTGGCTTTGCTGACTTCTGAACTGAGCTGCTTATCTACAATGTAGGTGGGATCTGCTCTAAAGAACAATTTCTAAATAGGACCACTTTGCCTGAATCCTAAAAACCTTTCTCTACTACCTCTGGTGAGTAGTGGGTTAGAAAGGAGGTTAAAGGATATAAGAAACATCATTAAAAGTCAGGTTGAGAAAAATTTATGCCTACACCATATCATCTTGTTTCCCCTCCCATGACAGACTGTACTTTCCAGCTGTGAGCCAAATAAGCCTGTTATCTTAGGTTGTTCTTGTCATATATGTTGTTGTACCAAGTAACATAACCAATTTGTATGAAAGCAACTACATTTCTGATCTCCAATTTCCAGTGTCTGGATAAATTAGGTCAGAATTCACTATTAATCTCCCAAGGTGCATTTTTACTCAAGCACTATTGGAGTCTTTGGGAATTTCTCTGGTTGTTATGACGAATGTGGAAGAGCAGTAAGTGCTCTTATTCACTGAGGTACCTCCGTAGCTCTAATCGTTTTGTTTTGGTTAAATGAGACAAGGACAGCAGAGCCTGATAGCACATCTACTTCATGCTCTCTGTAAATCAAATTCAGGGCTTTCTGTGTATTGAAAAAACAGTGACACTAACTGAAGTACATTCCAGCCACCTCCTCCTCTTCTGCCTCTATTTTAAATGTATATGATTTCTGTACCGCAACTTTTTCTCTCATTCTGTAGTTCATAGATGAATTAAATACCTGTATTCTGTGTGACCCCAGTATAAGCTTGATCAGTCCTCAATAAGTGCCTGACACCTTTTAAATTTTTGCTTTTACTTGACAAGTATGGATATTTTACTTGCATGTTTGCCAGTGTACTGCATGCATGCAGTACCACTGGAGACCAGAAGGTGGTAACAAACATCCTGGAACTGGAGTTAAAGAAATTTGAGGTAAAGTAAGATACCTACTGAGATGTTGATAAATTTAATACACTATGTAAAGCACTGAGTGATACTGAGTTATAAGATTAACCTCACTTGCCACCTGGAATTGAATGACCTGGAGAGGAAGCTGAAACAATGCCTCATTGCTGTTAACAACCTGCTGACTCTCAAATTGTAACAGTGCTTGTTAGCTCCACCTTGTGGTCTTAGAGTACAAAATGAAAATGCAAACCAGAAACAGGCCTTTTTAGAAGCTTTCTTGGTTTTTCCATCCACTGGTGCCCATTCCTCTCTTGAGCTCTGGATTTGGTGTGCTTGTCAAGAGATTCCCACTGGGCTGTGTGTAGCCAGTGCTCTTCAGCTGAGCCAGCTCTCCAGCCTCCCCTCCCTCCCAATAATTTTTAACCCTTCACACATGACTGTGAACTCTTACCATCACATCACTATAATAGCTATTTTGTTTTTAAAACAGGCCACCTTTCCCAGTTTATTTCTTAGATAATTTTTAAGAAAGTAGAATTGCATCATCTCTGCTCGCCTCCCTCTATCCCTTCTCAGTTACTCTCCTTCCAACCCCTTCCAAGTTCTTCCCCTTAATCACTTCTTTTTCTTTCATCTTCTATGTTACCTATGTCTGTGTAGGTAACAATATATGAGTGCCTGTGTTTCCACACTCAGGTGTATGAATGCAATGTGCTGAGTCTGTTTTTTTTTTTTTTGTGTGTGTGTGTGTGTGTGTGTGTGTTTGTGTCTATGGTTTCAGGGCTTACCACTGTCCCCTGGCCATCCAAGAAGAGGTTTATCCCTGGAGAGGCTAATTCTAGCTCAGCAATCCTCAGTTGCCTACAATTCTTCATCTGTGGGTGGAGCCCCACAAAAGTTCTCTCTTTCACATCACCATGTTTTGCTGCTGTTGTTCCTGTCTTGTTTATGCAGTTATTTCTAGGAAAGAGTGTTCCAGACCAGACCTCCTGGTGTTCTGGCTTTTATAATCTTTCTATTTCCTCTGTCCAGAAGCACAGATGTAGGAGCTCTAATGTTGATATATCAGTGGGGGCTGGCCTCCCATGATCTGTTGATTTCTTCTGCATTGTGTGCAGTCATGATTCTGTGTGTTGGTGTCAGATTGATTCTTTGATGATGGGTGGTTACCATGTTTAGGCAAAATAGATAAGTCTCACACAAAGAGTGCAACTATTTTTGGTGACAGAGGGCACTGTGTCTTTTACATAGTAACACTGATACTTTTATCTAGGAATAAAATAAACTTTAATTTTAGACTTATCAATTTGTTTGTTCCAACCTTTCACTTGGAAGGCTCCATGATCTTTCTCTGTGGAAGTTAGGTCCCAATTCTACCTCCCAGCACCTAGGCCCTCAGAAATAAAACTCAGAAACAAAATAAATTTACACACACCTTGGCCAAATACCTAGGCTTTTCTCGGACTATATTAAAACTTACAGTAACCTATTTATTTTTATCTATATTCTGCCATATGACTTGTTACCTTATACTTACTGAAATACACAAAAGGAGACCTGAACACAATACAAACATGCACACACACACACACACACACACACACACACACACTAAAGGGCATAAAGGTAGCTCAGTTGTTAGGACCACTTGATAATTGTTTATTTGTTAAGAGCACTGGTTGTCATTCCAGGGAACATGTGTTTGGATTCTAATGTCTCCATGATAGTAACCAACTGTCTGTGACCCCAGTTCCAGGGGACTTGAGGCCCTCCTCTGACACTCATGGGCACTAGGTATACAAGTGTTAAAGAGACAAACATACATGCACACAATACAACCACAAAAACAATACAATCCACTGTGTGGATCTTCAGATAGTGAAGGGGAAGATTTGTAAGTGACAGATAAAACAAAAGAGCAGCTCAGTGAGAGCCAAGCAACCTGTCCAACATTGTTTCAGAGAGTCCTTCTGGTCAGCAGGAACAGTGACAGACCCAATTTGATGTAGGGAAGACAGCTCCATGCTGCATGTGTAAGGACTTCTGTTTAGAAACAATGGAGGAATTTTAATCCAGCACCATTGTTGGTGTGGCAATGGATCCTATCCAAAGATACAATCCAGCTTAAATGCAGACACACCCTTAGTACATACCTTTTCTCTGTAACTCTTGAGGGATATAGAATAGAACCTCCAATTTCTTGTCTGCCTGCCAACTCTTCTGCAGTGCTGGAGCTCCCGAGTTCCTTTCACTGCCATAGAGACCCATACAACACCCATCCTCCCCACAGTCAGCTGCCACAACCCATCAACCTAGTAGAAACAACCTATAGAAGTTTATAATTTAAAAGTCAGATTTATATATCAATAATTCTTTATTAATCCACAAGATACCCACACAATATTCTCAGAGGTAATTGATAATGATACAAACTGCCCACCTAGATCATACACATGATCCCAATTATTCTACCCCTTTAAGCTTTTTTTTCCACACATGGTTTCTTTGTGTACCCTGGCTGTCCTGGAACTCACTTTGTACATTAGGCTGGCTTTGAACTCAGAATTATGCCTGCCTCTGTCTCCGAAGTGCTGGGATTTGATGTGTGTGCCACTACCTCCCAGCCACTCTATCCCTATATCATATTCATAACTACCTGTGGATATTTAAAACCATGCAGGATCAGCATTTCCTTTCTGTCTGTCCACTTTCAACCTGGCTTCTTCATCTCCTTTGAGTTGCTCTCTGTCCATGCAACTCTTTCTGCTACCTCCATTTTTCTTATTCAATCACAGCTCTCCTGCTGCACTAATATTTTAATGGAATTGGACAGGGAAAATCCTGCCAGACCTAACAACAAAGTATGGTTTGTAGTAATAAGTAACCATGTTTGAAAGCAAAATTTAATTGAGGGCCAGAGAAGATGATTAATGAGAAAAAGATCTGATAGAACAAGTCAGAAATAGGATATGCCCAACACTCATGAGAACATTGGCAAGAAAGAAAGTATGGTGTGGTATGTGTTGTGTGTATTGCAGTTTTACCAGAACAATTTTACCAAGTTCGATTATAGAGAGAACATACAGGGCACAAGTGAAGACAGAACTACCCTGAGAATGAGAAGGATCCAGAAAATTAGAAAAAATCACCAGCCGGGCGTGGTAGTGCAAACTTTTAATCCCAGCATTGGGGAGGCAGAGGCAGGCGGATTTCTGAGTTTGAGGCCAGACTGGTTTACAGAGTGAGTTCCAGGACAGCCAGGGCTATACAGAGAAACCCCATATCCAAAAACCAAAAAAATAAAATCGCCAAAGTTAGTATGAGGCTAACAAACAATTCAGTCAAAAGTTGAGAAAAGCCAGATTTAACCAGTCAGCAGGGAAGACTAGATTGTATGTAGGCTGGAATCTTTCAAGCCTAGGGTTAGGAAAGAGGACATGCTCTGGGCTCAGATCAAGCCATGTATTCCCCTAACTTGGGACCAACTGTCATCTTATCTTATCATCTGAGGAAATAAAAGTGTCATTTACATGAAACCTCTAAAAAGTGAAGATGAAATTCTTGACATCGAAAGAAAAAAATTAAAGACAACAAACATGAATCAAAGTTAATTTATCAGAAAGAGAAATTAACCAATTTAGGTATGAGGTTGAAGAGAAAAAAAAATGGCACCTAGAAAAGACAGAGAAGACCAAAATAGTGGATTTCAACTTCTCAAGACAGAGTTACTATTTTATTCATCATGCTTTTATCTGGTTTACTCATTAAATAAATCATGAGAAGAATACACACACACACACACACATACACACACACACACACACACACACAATGACCAAAATCCTAATGTTGCAGTAGGAAGAATAAATATACAACTCACTGGAAACTAAAGGTCAGTCTCTGATGGAGGTCTCACAGGCCTGCCTCTATTGGATCAGGTGAGATGACTAGAGAAGACACAGGTCAGTGTGCAGGGGAGTCATGCTCAGGTCTAGGCTGAACTCACTTCCTTATGTTGTCTTTACAGAGACAGACACCTGAATACAGATGCTAGCCATTAAAAGAAAAGTCACACAAGGCAGGTATCTCACACCATAGAAGTAAATAATGAAGCACAAATTCTGATTGGTGATTGTTCAACCATCATACCAATCAGACATCCATGCTAAGAACAGTTTCAGTCTAGCAAGTCACACAGGTCAGGAATATGTTCTCTGAGCACTTCCTATCTTATGGGAGAGATGCATCAGCTCTCTGGGCACTGTCCATGCCTATGGCAGTACAGCATGAGACCTGTTAAGGGCCCACAGCAATAGGGACCAGAGAGAAAATGTGTGCATACCCACAATGGGTACTTGTCCTCCCCATTGCATGGGTTTTAGGCCCCAACTCAGACTTAATTACTGGCAGTTGAAGTATAGGTGCCTATTTCCCACCTGTGGGAAAAACACAGCAAGAGAGATACTGTAGAAGAAGTAAAGTTGTGGGAGTAGAAGAATCTCCTGTTCAAACCCCAGGGAAGATTCATGAACTGTGACTGCAGCTCCAGGACAGAGGAGAAACACAATGGAAGAGAGTAAGTAAAGAGGACTAATGGGCCTTCTGTAGGTGTGTTCTCAGCAGGGCCCTTCTTTTTGACATCTCTCTGTCTGTGGGGAATCAGAATCAGGTCTCCATGCTCTCTATCAATAGGGCAGTGAATCTATCTATATTTCCTTTATGCTTTATGATAGAGTTAATGTCAGCACAAAAGTCCCAGTGCCTGAGTGGATGCATCTTTCTTCTATTGAGGCAGGGAACATTTATAGCTTGGTCTGCAGATCTGTAGAGAGACAAGTATTCAGACACTGCCCCTTTCTTACCTTAATTTCNTCCATACCAGAAAAATCACCACAGTTCCCACCACCAAGGCACCAAGAATCAGGCTGATGAGAACTGCTATGGTGGGAATGGTTTGTGGAGGCTCTGAGNATGGAAAGAAGGGAGAGTGAGTAGTCTGACCCTAGCTCTAAACCCTGATCCTGCTTTTGTTTTCAAAGAGATCACATTTTTTCTGACATCAGAGTGTTTGCTCCCACCCACTCCTTACCCCATTTCAGTGTGAAGGGCTCATGGTGCACATGGCATGTGTATCTTAGCTCTTCTCCAGAAGGAACCACCACAGCTACCCACTTTTGGAAGGTTCCATCCCCTGCAGGCCTGGTGTCTGGAAGCTCTATGTCCTGGGTGTGGTTTTTCCCATCCCTCTTCCAGGTCATGGTGATGTCAGCTGGGTAGAAGCCCAGGGCCCAGCACCTCAGGGTGACATTTCCTTCAGGTTTTACATGGTGGTTCACATGTGTTCGGGGGGCATCTGAAGGGAACAATTGGAAAATTCATGTGTTTTGCACTCCTCATGGGGCCTGAGCAGTGTTCATGGCACCATCCCTGTAAAGGGTGGGAAACTTGGATGAGGGAGGTTCAGAGTCCACCCAGAAGCCTAAACTCAGGATCTGGATGATCTATTCCGTGGAATATTTTACAATAAGCATGATTCAACACAGACTAGGATACTGTGGATCTCCCTCTTTACAAATAGTCTTCTGGATCTGACTGTGGAGGGGTCTAGTGACTCAGTAACCCTGGAGCCAGACATTTAATGCCATTGTGCAAGGACAGTGATCAGGCCTGAGAGAGGCCATGGTGCACAATACAGATGGAAGGGAACTGCTGTTTTATGGCTACACTGAACTATCCTGGGAGAAGGGTGAATCCTCTGGAGAGTCCCTCTCTCATTTTGAATCAGGACACTGAGGAGCTCTCTTTCCCCTTTGATGCAAGACAGTGTAAGCATTCCAGCTGGTCCCTGCTGAGGAGGAGGCCTCAGGGAGACAGGAGCTACAATCTCAGAAAACAGAAGTGGTTTGTAAGGGTGTCTCTTACCAGAGTGCATCAAGGACTCCTTTCCAAGGTCCAGGCATCTAAGAATGCTCTCCACACACTCCCCTCACAGGTAAGTCCTCCAACCTTCTGTCATGCCTCCTTGCTCGTGGTGTGTCTTGAATTCTTTGCCTAGTTTACCCTCTGCAGTCCAAGAGTTCAGGTCCTCATTCAGGATTAAGGAATCATAGCCATAGTAGGTGAGCTGGTAGCGACCACCGAGGAAGCTCCCATCATTTGCCACATTGCAGCCATATACTTCCTGCAGGGTATGATAGTCTGCCCCACACCCATTCAGCCAATGGTCACTATGAGGCTTCTCTCGCATCCCGGGATTGTGTCCCCAACTAAATTCCTACCCAGGTAACAGCCTGTAGTTCTCTGAGGTCTAAAATCACCAGGTCCCTATGACTATGGCTGTATCTTTGACTTGGGGACCTAGAGTGGAGCTTTTTGGGCCAGACCATGAGGGCACTGAGGAGTTACAACCTCGGTTCTGAGATCACTTACCATCCTTCTTGTTAGTCTTCAGGTACTTCAGAATTCTTCTTCCTGACAGTGCAAAGTCATGGGCTTTTGCTGTCTCTTTCTCCCAATATTCAGGTGGCTCCTGCTCCATCCAAGCTGCCCGAGGTTGCATCCTTGCATTTGTTCTTTTGCTGTCGAATCCCTGAAACTGTGTGGAGTCTATATATCCCACCTGTATAAATCAGGGCACCAACATGCCAGGCTCCAAAATTACAATGTTGAAAGTCAGCAGCCAATGTGAGCCTGTGGGTGGTACACATTGAGACCCTGACTCTCCAGCCTTGATCCAGAGCAGGTTGGTAAAGTGCAGAGCAGGGGTGATGTTGTGGCTGTGGACCTGAGATGCAGGAGAGGGTCAGGGGTGATTCAGCTAGGGGATCAGGAAGGGTCTGGTTATTCAAGGAAGAAAGCAGAGAGATGTGGATTTCAATTGCTTTTTCTTGCTCCCTGAAATGCCAGTTCCCTCAATGCCTCTCACTCACCTGTGCAATACTGGGTCAGGTCTATAGCCACCAATAGGAGGAGGAGGGCGCAGTGTCCAGGCGTCTCCATCCTCCCTATTGGGTCTCAATCAGGCCCTGTATCTCTTCACTTTATTACCTGATGTGGCTGATGCTGATTGGCTTTCATTGATTTCCCAAAGGTAGTGATGTAAATCTGATGGGGTGNGTCTTGGAGAGACCAATTCCTGGGTGTGGGGGATTCCTAGGATATTGCTTCCCCATCTTGCACCATTTCTACAGCTTTTGATTCTGGCATCAGTGTCTAAGCACAGGTCTGTCCTCTGGTCCAAGTTATATATCATTGATTCCTAGCCCAGAGGCCTGTAACTCAGCAATTTTCAAACATTTCAAGGTTAGAGTCTCTGTAAATGCTTAGACCTTGTGTAGTCTTCTCCAGTGACTGTGCTTGGGTCGAGTATATCAATCCATACCTATCATAGTGGGAACTAGATGTTTTGAGAGTTTTGATTCCATTCAGATAATGATAACTAATTGCATGTAAGCTGAATAAAAGAGAAAGAACTGTTTCCAAAATAAAATGAAGATGTCATCAGAGCCTTTGAGAATCTTACCATTTCTGGGAGTCCTTATTTTCATCTTCCCTCTCCTAGATCATAGAATTTTGTGTCTTCATTTTAGATGTTTTTAAAAAAATATTTGAAACAAAGAAAAGTTAAGCTTCACAGATATATTTTAGGAGAAATAATTTTTTTTGTGGGAAGTGGCAGCCAAAACGGTGCCCTGGCTCATTGCCAAGCCCCATGATTCCCTGCTTGTTTACCAAAAACTTGATTATGTCCACGTGAATGATCATGGACTGCTCGCCTGATGAATGGAGTCATACAACATGATATTGAGTCACAGGCCTATAAAGGCTCACCCTGTCTGCGTGCATGGTTGCTGTACAGAGCTTGCTGAATGCTGATTGGATGAGACATGAGTGCCGAGGGTGGAAAGGGATAAATTGGGTGATCCTCAATAATTAATCTGAAAGGGAATAGAGCTGAAAGCTACTGTAGAGAGAATAAAGGAAGGTACAGTGGGAAGTTGAGGAAGCTGCTCAAACTCTGCCTTGGTGTATGTGTCATCTTTGCCCCACCTCTGCAGGATGGAGTGTGGGGGTTCCGTGAAATTTTTTCCAAATTTTTATTAGATATTTTCTTCACTTACATTTCAAATACTGTCCTGAAAGTTTCCTATATATTACCTCCACCCTGCTCCCCTATCCACCCACTCCCACTTCTTTGCTCTGGTGTTCTCTTGTACTGGTGCATATAAAGTTTGCAAGACGAAGGGGCATCTCTTCCAAATGATGGCCAACTAAGCCATTTTCTTGTATATATGCATCTAGAGTCACGAGCTCTGGGGATACTGGTTAGTTCATATTGTTGTTCCACCTATCCGGTTGCAGACCCCTTCTTCTTCTTTGGTACTTTCTCTATCTCCTCCATTGGGGGCCCTGTGTCCCATCCAATTAATGACTGTGAGTATCCACTTCTGTATTTGCCAGGCACTGGCATAGCCTCAAAAGACACAGCTCTTTCAAGATTATTTCAAGAAAATCTTGCTGGTGTATGCAATAGTGTCTGCGTTTGGTGTGTGATTATGGGATGGATCCCCGGGTGGGGCAGTCTCTGGATGGTGCATCCTTCCATCTTAGCTCCAAATTTTGTCTCTGTAACTCCTCCCTTGGCTATTTTGTTCCCTATTCTAAGGAGGAATGAAGTATACACATGTTGGTCTTCCTTCTTGATTTCCTTGTTTTTTGCAAATTGTATCTTGGGTATTCTAGATTTCTGGGCTAATAT
>NW_018392831.1:17143-18520 GCF_900095145.1 Mus pahari | reverse complement strand
TACTTCCTCAAAGTTGTCCACACTGATGTATCAAACATCACTGAATTCTTCATTATTGGCTTCATTCATATCTATAGGAGAAACTTGCACACTGAATGGATGCCAAGTCAATGAATGTTATTTTTAAGTAAGATGTTCATTGACTAAGTCCTTTCAGTACAAGTTGTCAAAAACTCCATCATAAATAAGGTCACATATTTTCCACAGGAAACTTTGGAAGCATTAATCAGGCATTAATTGGATAGTGAAGAATTCCAGTTCTTAAAAACCCTAATGTTTTCTTGGGACCTAAGGTATTATCTTTATTGTAGTCAGCTGGAGAANGGATCAATTGGTGATGAATGAACTTTTTTTTATGCTGTGGGAGGAACAGTATATTTCTAACCATTTTGTAAAGGAGTTCAGGCTGGGCAGGAAGAAGAGCTCTACCAGCCCTGTGTGGAAGTAGGTGCAGGGTCAACATTTTGGAGAAATAGTTGTTCCTTAGGCAGGTCCGTTATTCAGCTACCTGGAATGAGATCCACTACCTATAAATGAGGAGAGTGTAGACTGGCTGCTGTAGAGTTCTGTGAAGTGTGCAAGAACCTCTGTTCATATCACTTCCAGTGATGTGAATGAGTTCATTCCTGTCTGGACACAATTCAGTCCTGGTTGGAGGCTCTGGGGCCAGGGGTGTTAATGCTGCTCTGAGATGTCCGGTTGCAGCACTCGGCAGCTTATGCTTTACCTGGAGGTGAGGTTTTCCTTTTGGGAGTCTTNGAACAAGGTTGAGAGATTCCCTAGTGATCACCTGTTTTGTTTTCTGATCTCTTATTAATGGTTTCCCCACTGCTGCTGCCATATGTGACAGGGGATTATCCAAAGCAGTGGTTTTCAACCTTCCTTTTTTTAAAATTTTTTTTCATTTTTTATTATTTTCTTTATTTACATTTCAAATGCTATCCCAAAAATTTCCTATACCCCTCCCCCCACCTCTGCTCAACCTTCCTAATGCTGGAACCATTTAATACAATTACTCATGTTGTGGTGAACCCCGACCATCAAATTATTATTTTTTTTTTAGGCTTTCATGATTGTAATTTTGTATTTTAATCACAATGTAAGTATTTGTGGATACAAAGGTTTGCCAAGGAAGTCATGACCCACATGTATAGAACCACTGTCTAAAAGGCTATGGCTAAGTCATTGTTGAGACCTAGGTCATAGTTAATTTTGTAAAACTCTGGTATCCTCATTTCTCCCTGATTCTTTTAAATTGGCATGGAATTCATGAACATGAATTCCAGTGTGTCTTTACAGCAATAGAAATCCTAAGACAGTGTAAAATATTATTTCTTACTAAAAATATTCTCTTACAGAATTCTTCTAATGTAGCAG
>NW_018392831.1:0-15874 GCF_900095145.1 Mus pahari | reverse complement strand
CAGACCCTCCAGTAACCACACTGTAAGGACAGTCAGATCATTGGAATACATGCTGAAACCTGGCAGGATCACATATATAGGACAGAAGAAACTTTGAATCATACCGTTCAAAATCCAGTGTGGTAGAATTTCTGCCAGACCCAGAGTCTGCACAGACCACTGACATGGGTTCCAAGTTTGTGCTTACAAGATGATAGGAAGATCCTTATAGAGGTCAGGGCATGTTTCAAAGTGAGACTCCCAAAGGCATGTCTAGAGTGTGATCAGAATCTGAGACCTGACTCATGGAGTGCTGCCCTGTGGTGGGACCTCTCCTTTTTGTGGTGTGAACACTGTGAGGGATTACTCAGGGATGCAGTAGACATCTGGGACCCGAGGGAGGATTCCCAAGGGCATCAAGGCTGTAACCAGCAAGCCAGTGAGATTGCATTCTATCTTTATACCCCACAGGGCTGTCTCCCCAGCACATCTCACCCTGCCCAATTTATGATACATGTAGTCTAACACAGCTGTTTCTTGTCACAGCAGGCATTCAGAGCAGGGGAGGCTAGTTCATTTTCTTTTCTTTTCTTTTTTCCTTTTATTTAAGTTTTATTGCATTGTGATGAGAAATGATAAATAATTTCAATTTATTTGAATTTGTTAACATTTAGAAACATGTTTTGACTAAATAGACTTACATCACATTCTTTGTTCTCTTTTTACCCCAACTCCTCCTGCAGAGCCCCCCTTCAAAACCTGCAATACATTTTAAATATATTCTTTAAAATTTGTAAATTATTGTAACAATAAAAAGGAGTATTATACAAGTTTTTTGATATAAAAAACTATCAATTGAAGAGTCTTATGTAGATGTTTGTCTACAGCAATATNAAAAATACATGTTTTCTCAATATAAATTTCAGATAACTCCAAATATATTAATTGCATGATATTTAAAATTATATATCACTATCAGTTTTTTTTTTTTAGTTTTTTAATAGTTGTATGAGTTATTTTCTTTGTTTGTTGTTTAGTAGAGCATAAAATCTTGGCTTGCTGTGGTACAAACATAAAATAAGAACAGTTTTGGACATTTTAGTTCATTGTAATAAGGTTGTACTTGAATGTCCCTCACATCACCAAAGGATTTTTACCTCCATAGTATATAAGCTAAGAGTTGACAGTTTTGCTGGGCCAAGGAATGAACTGTAGGCACGCTTTTTGGATACAGATTTCCTGCTATGGTCAAAGCTATTTGACTTGAATGATTGTCTTCATTCTCAGCACTTAGGGAACATGTTACATTCTTTTAAGAAATGGTATGTGTATTTAGATGGTCTCTTTATGAAGTCACTCATCAACTGTTTCAATGAACAGTGGTTCTGCTTTGAGTGTGGCACAGGTTAGGGTAAAATTCTGGTTCATTGACTGTGATGATATTGGAAAACCTTCATCTCAGAATAAGAGTAACTTGTACAGTCCTCTTCTTCAAAATTGATACAATAATTATAAATATCCAGCAAAGCTTTCAGTCTCACTCTTTGCTGTTCTCTTGCAAACGACCTCCCAAATTAATTGTCTACATATTCTTTGGCTGTATAAATAATTTTGAAATATGTAAGCTGTTCTGAAAACCATAGTATANTGTAAAAACATCAAATAAACAATCCTGCTAATAGAGAGGCTGAGATTGGAGAAGCATGATTTCAAGACCATTATGTGGCACATAGCAAGACCCTGTCATGTACAAATGAGCAGAAAGTGTATATGGATTGTGCAATATTGGACCTATTTCTCCCATTACCAAATTAGAGAGATCACGGTATGATAGCAGACAAATTTCTAATTCCTCATATTTTTGAATTTCAATCGATTAGGAAATGTTGGTAATATTAATTTTCATATTAGAATATATTAAGGAAAAGTGATTGTTATTTCCTGTTAATTTTCTTGTTAGAATTGGGACATGTTTGAGTGGGTTTGTTGAAAGATTACTTTCTTGCTTCTTCTAGGGTGTAGTTTCACTCCTTGTGTTGGTGTTTTCTATCTATTATCCTTTGTAGGGCCTAATTTTGGGAAAGATATTGTGTGAATTTGATTTTGTCATGGAATATCTTGTTTTCTCCATCTATGGTAATTTAGAGTTTTTTGGGGTATAGTAGCCTGGGCTGTAATTTGTGTTCTCTTAGGGTCTGTATGACATCTCCCAGGATCTTCTAGCTTTCATAGTCTGTGGTGACAAATCTGGTGTAATTCTGATAGGTCTGCTTTTATATGTTACTTGACCTATTTCCCTTACTGCTCTTAAAATTCTTTCTTTGCTTAGTGCATTATGTGTTTTCTTTTTATGTGACAGGAGAAATTTCTTTTCTGAACAAATCTATTTGGACTTCTGTAGATTTCATGTATGTTCATGGGCATCTGTTTCTTTACGTAAGGGAAGTTTTCTTCTGTAATTTGGTTGAAGATATTCACTGGTGCTGTAACTTGGGAGTCTACACGTTCTTCTATACCTATTATCCTTAGGTTTGGTCTTCTCATTATGCCCTGGACTTCCTGGAAGTTGTAGGATAGGAGCTTTTTGCTTTTTGCATTTTCCTTGACTGTTGTGTCAATATTTTCTATGGTATCATCTTCATCTGACTTTCTCTCTACTATTTCTTGCATTCTGTTGGTGATGCTTGCATCTATGACTCCTGATCTCTTTACTAGGTTTTCTACTTCCAGGGTTGTCTCCCTTTGTGATTTCTTTATTGTTTCTATTTCCATTTTTCGATCCTGGATTGTTTTGGTACTTTCATTTGCCTGTTTGATTGTGTTTTCCTGTAACTCTTTAAGGGATTTTTGTGTTTCCTCTTTAAGGGCTTCTAGCTGTCTACCTGTGTTCTCCTGTATTTCTCTAAGGGAGTTACTGATGTCCTTCTTAATGTCCTCTATCATCATCATGAGAAGTGATTTTAGATCAGAATCTTGCTTTCCTGGTGTTTTGTGGTATCCAGGACTTGCTCCGGTGGGAGAAGTGGTTTCTGATGATGCCGAGTATCCTTGATTTCTGTTGCTTACGTTCTTGACCTTGCCTCCTGCCATCTGGTTATCTCTAGTGCTACATTCTCTGGCTATGTTGGACTGGAGCCTGTCCTTCCTGTGATCCTTGTTGTGTCGGAACTCCTCCAAGTCAAGTTGTCTTTGTGATCTTTTGACTCTGGATCCTCTGATCCTGAGATCCTGGGTGTGCCTGAGTTCCTGGGAGTAAAGCTGTTTTGGGGACCTTGATGTCCTGGTGTGACCAAACTCCTGTGATCCTCTGATCCTGGGAAAGTTGGAGCACTTGGGAATGGAACTGCCTCTGGGTGTTGTGGGTCTGGCTGCAGAGTTTGCACCCAAGTTCTACATAGGGACCCAGCCTAGAAAGAGTGGAAGGAACCCACACTTCATTTTCTGTATCAGGTTTTATTCATGTTTAGTACATGAATCAACTAAGAAAGTAACATAAAAACAAAAAGACTAGGCCTTTTTGCCCTTGCTTTATAATGTGACCTTTATGATTCAATGCTGCAAGGCATGCTTATCATAAAAGAGATAGTGACATTCTTCCACCCATCTGCTTCCTTGGTTCATGGAGTTTTGTTTAAAAATAGTTACCCTGTGACAGTTCTTAAGACCTGCTATGAAAATATGCTATTGTTAGAGGATCATAAAAATTGTCTTGAGAAATAAGCATACAATTATCAGGTATTTTTCCTTGTGACTTCCACTTAATCTTGACTCTTAACAGGTATTTTTGGAATTTTTCAATAATGCCCTCCCCACCATTTTGAGTATGTTTTTTCCTTTAAGTACCCCCTTTCCCAGCTTCTTGGGGCTCCAGGATCCTCTACCCCTGTTTGGTACACAACTGTGTGTCCCAGAATTCGCCAGGAATAAAAGTCCTCTTGAGGTTTGCATCAAGAGAGTTTCTCCTGAGTGATTTGGGGTGTTGCAACTCCTGAGTCAGAATGTGGGGGAGTCCTCACTTTATTGGTCTTTCACAAACACCTACCATGGTAAGAAATTTCAAAAAACTAGATACATGCATATCTTCAATAAAGAAGTATGATGTTGTAGTCATTGAAAAGAAAAGTTTGGTCAGTGATGAATATTTCTAAGCCAGGCAACTGAGGGAGGGCTTAGTGCTGTGGGCTGTTCTGGATACATTCCCCTAGTCCAGAGCCTCATCTATTCCTAGGATGCAGTAACAAGTTTCCGGCAAAAAATGATGGAACCTAAGCAATAGCTGCCCTGAAGTCCATTGTATTTTGCGGGGAGGGAACAACTCAGGTACAGGAAGTCTTTCTCATCCTGTATGACTATTGGTTTCCCATTTCACACACTGCCATGCAACAGTTACAGAGTTAGGAGAGCTACCCCATGCCACAGATGCAAACTGTGGCACCAAGATAATGTCAGATCTAATAGAAGATGCCCCTGGGAACACTGAAGTTGTAAAAGAATGTTGCAACTACATAGGACCCAAGAAATGGATAAAAGTAAGAAAGCCTGGGACCTTAATCTCTGAGATATTAAATGGTGGCCATAACATGGGTGGTTGATAATGTTAAAATGTTTCCAATGAATGTACAGACTTTTGAGCTGCATGTTTGTGCTACATCCACTCTAGTAGTGACCTGTGTGACAGGCAGAAAATCCTGGACATGGTCCTGAGGTGAAAAGTTCACAGAAACTTAGTCTCCTGGAAATGTGACATCCTGTAATAATGAATGCTCCAAATCTGTCTTTGCTTTACTTGGTAGATGGATCTGTGTGCTTTCCCTTAATATTGCTTCATTATAAGTGTCTCTGTTTGGCATATAGTTAAGTTAGATTCCTCACCAGCCCTTGGGAGTCCTTGAGCCAACCATGGGCTTTGGATTCACATAAGAATGCTGCCTATTCAGTAACATTCAGATTTAACTCTATTATTGTAAGAGAGATAGTGAAAGAATTCAGGTATTATCATCTACTACATAGAGTTAGAAATCTCAGGGCAAGCTACTCCCATATGCTGGAATTTACCATTATCTAGGAAGAAGGAAGGTTGTGGTCTAAGGAGTAACCAGATTAGATAATTAGAACTATAGATAGCTGAGTTACACCCATGCACAGGGATTTACAATGTCCTAGGTTAGAGGTGGACTATACAATAGACTAGAAATGGATCTATGGCAAGGCACGAAACCCTTGCCCAGTCTTCTAAGATTGACTGGACCTTAGGTGGGGCTGCTTTTGATCCCAGTTTTTGTTTTGTTTGAAAGATTTTTTTAATTATTTGTTATATGTAAGTACACTGTAGTTGTCTTCAGACACTCTATAAGAAGGAGTCAGATCACATTACAGAAGGTTGTGAGCCATCATGTGGTGGCTGAGATTTGAACTCAGGACCTTCAGGAGAGCAGTCAGCAATCTGAACGACTGAGCCATCTCTCTAGACCCACTGATCCCAGTTGTTTACATTGAATTTTATCCTAGTTGGTTCCTGCCAGTCCTTTGTATTCATCCCTCTGTTTTGTGTCAGATGCTTTGATGTACCTTGCCTGCTGTGATATCTGATTCTTTTGTTTTCTGTATTATAAACTGATGACCATTTTGAGATAAAAATTACATTCAGATCCATACTCCCATTTGTTGTATCTGTTTGTCACCCCCTCTTCATCGCCAACTCCATTGTCCACCTGTCCAGAACCCTGAGATCTCCAGGGGATTGAGGGGGACAAGAGTGAGGCTGGTCCATGGCTTGTTTGTGTCATGAAGGTATTGGAATGTCAATGTCATGCTACAGAAGGACACAGGAGAAATTTTGAATGGATATCATCAGAGATCTGGATGTAGTACATTATCTTTCTTACTTCCTGCCACTTGTATACTTGGCCTTCTATAAATATGGTATGCATATCCACTGACAGAGTAGCCAACTCGATTCTGAACTTTTTGAGCTTCTTAGGATCTATGTGGTCTCTGATCACCAGAAAGCTACAGATTAGGGAAGGAGGCCTTGTCTCACCAGTTAAAGACCGTGACATACAAGTAGGCAAGAAAATCCCAGATCAGCAAGAGAATGATAATATTAGGGAGATTTGTAGGACTTTGGTTTTTTTCCCTCCTTGATTCTGTCAGCCAGATCAGCATCTAGGCTAGGAATCTGATGGATGTTGTCAACAGGACAGGTATGGGGATCAGGGTAAGAAACTTGTCCCACGGAACTCTGCTTCAGTAACCGGAGCTGAATCTGCAGTCAGTGAGCAAGGCTCTGAAAATTTGTCCCCTACAGTAAATCATGACCTTTCAATTCTCTGTATCTCCCACTGGGTACTTTAAGCAAAGTCAATCAGCTTCTTCCAGAAGCTCAGAAATGTATTGTGAATGAAAATCATTCTGTACTAAATCTGTACTATCATTTAGGAGGAAGACTTTGTTACCTCCAGCTCATCAGCCATGCTCTTGCTGCTGAAAGCCATGCTGGCCTACATTCTGACTCTGGCGAGTGAATTTTGGAACTTAGAGAAAAAAAAATCTCATTCTAAAGTCACAAGGATGCTGTGCAGCATCACCACTGACATGGACTGGGGCTCTGTGGTCCCTTCTCAATCCATGTGAATCAGAGTCTGGGACAGATGGGCATGGATTTAGATGGGAATTGACACACAGTCCCGAAATGAGAGAGAGTGTAGAATCTGAGTGTATTTTTCTATATCGAGCATCATACTTTTTATATAGAAGGACAAACAAGAAAAGCCCAGGGGGTACACATCCCCAGAGTTACAGTGACAGAAAACAAAGGATTGTATACATCAAAATTTGGTGGGAACCAGGCATCTGTTTACCACCAGGTGTAAAGCTAGTCTATAGTTAAACTTGCAAATAAGCTAGGCCAATGTGCATTACCTGTCCTTAGAAATCACTATGCAGACTAGTCCTGAGGTATCCTGGCTTTGTTCCTTGTAATGTTGTACTGGTTAGTTTTGTGTCAACTTGACATAGCTGGAGTTACCACAGAGAAAGGAGGTTCAGTTGGGGAAATTCCTCCATGAGATCCAGCTGTAAGTCATTTTCTCAATTAGTGATGAAGCATGGAGGTCCCTTGTGGGTGGTGCCATCTCTGGGCTGGTAGTCTTGGTTCTATAAGAGAGCAGGCTGAGCAAGCCAACAGAAATAAGCCAGTAAAAACATTCTTCCATGGCCTGTGCATCAGTTCCTGCTTTCTGACCTGTTTAAGTTCTAGTCCTGCATCCTTTGGTGATCAACAGAAGTATGGAAATGTAATCCAAATAAACCCTTTCCTCCTCAACTTGCTTCTTGGTCATGATGTTGGGCAGGAATAGAAACCCTGACTAAGACAAATGTCTAATTAATTTCACTGCTCTCTACTAGACGTAAATTTGAATGTTAATGAATAGATAACCTTCTCACTGAATCCTACTGAATTCCAAGCTCATAGGCTTCAAGAATTTTCTAGGATGTTTGAACATTGGTGGAGGCTCACCTATGATAAAATTCAATCTTTAAAGGCACTTATAATACTGTAAGAGATAATACACCATACTAACATGGGTTTGAGTGTACAGTTTATGAGAATGCGAAGGTTCCAGTTTCAAGTTTCCTTGAAACTCTTTGCCTCGTGAGTGCTTCCAGCCCTCTCCACCTGAAAAGCCACCTTCACTGGAGTGGTGTGGCATACCACAGACAAGGGAAGCCTAGCCTTGCCTCTGTCGCATCCAGAAATTCCAGGCTTTCCCTTTAGGCTCTCTGTGCTTGGCTTTCTGCATCATCCTGGTCCAGAGCTGTACTCCCTGTTCACCTGCCAGCCTAGTGAACTTTCTCAGGTGACAGGAGGAGAGAAGGGTCCCATTGCATGTTGGTTTCAGGCTCCTATGAGCTGTGCTATTTCTATGCCCTTTCTTCTGATGCTGGCATACTGGAGTTCTGGGTCCAATTCATTGTTGGGTTATATGTAAGTCATGCAGATTGTGGGAAACAATAGAGATCTTGGGGCTGGGCAGTGGTGGCATATGCCTTTAATCCCAACACTTGGGAGGCAGTGGCAGGCAGATTTCTGAGTTTGAGGCCAGACTTGTCTACAGATTGAATTCTAGGACAGCCAGGACTGAACAGAGAAACCCTGTCTCAAAAAACAAAAACAAAAGCAAACAAAAAAACAAAAGAGATCTTGGACTGGATCTGCTACTACAGGATGAGCAGAGATGATTTGTGTCACTAGATAGATAACAATAGACTAGCTAAACAGGTGTATCTGAAAAATGGCTCTGCCTCCCCCCCCCCCGATCAGGCTGAATCTTTAAGGGAGAATATTTTCCATAATCTCTCCTGTTGTGGTTACTTTCAATGTTTCTATCTTTTTCTCCCTTCCTTTTCTCCTACAGTAGTACATATTATTTATTATTATTATGTGTATGACTTTTTCCCCCCTTACGTATGCCTAAGCTCCATGATGGTATTTGGTGGCAGTGGTGATCATCAAATGGGTTCAGATGCACTGTGTTAGGATATAGATGGTTGTATGTTGATGTGCAGGTGCTGGGAATTGAAGTATAGTCTCCTGGAAGAGCAGTCAATGCTCTTTATCACTGGGAGATCTTCCAGCCTCCAGATCACCCAGAGAATTCTTAATGAAAACCTACAGCAGTATTCTGAAGTTCTTTATCTTAAACAGGCTTCTGGCCAATACTTCTCATAGGATGGGTAGGTTGTAGGTACACTAATTTCCATTTATGAAATGAGCATTTCCTTTTGTTCTGGTTCATGTACTTTCCCACTCAACTTTATTAATATATTTAGAGATTTCTTTAGATCATTTCTAATTCAGACACCTATTACTGAAGTTGCAGAGACTTTTCTGTTGCACATTTTACTGGCCTATCCTTGTGTGTCATGTCCTCCATCCTTGGAAAGTAGACATACTTGCCTCCTCTGTGTTTCTTTTCTGTATCTACATGGTATGAGGCACACCTTCAGTACTTAGTATGAGTCTGTGGTCTTTCTTCTTAGGTTGTCTCTAGTTCCTTACAGCAAAAGGGGAGTGTCTTTGTTGGTCTACAAATCCTTGGAACATTGAGCACACACATATTAAGTTTGGTACTATCACCAGAAGTTTTAGTGTCAAAGCCTGGTGTCTGACAATTGTAATGTGCAAAGATCTGTGGAAAAAAAACCAACGAAAGAGACACCTATAGTAAAATGCAGGAAAAGAAATTTATTAAATGTGGTCATATTTGAAAGAGAATTGAGCCATTTCTGAGACTCTCTCAAGTTTCTTATGCTCATCTTTAGGATTTTATATGAGTTTCAGGGTTAAATATAGAAGTTAGGAGTATGCCCCTGCCTCTTTTTATAGTTCTTCATTTCTTAAAATCTAACTTCATTCATAAACTTGAGCTTTCTGCCTATAGCTCAGCTATTCTGATGAAAGTTACCTAATTTGCCCCAGCTTATTCTATGAAGGTACTTTCAGACTGTGCATGTGGTTCCTGCCATATCATTGGTCACTGATGCTTGAACTCCTGATTTTCCTACCCCTACCTTTCATGTGCTGGTATTACAGTGTGTGTACTGGTAAAGCAAAATCCTTTCTTTGAATTTGTACAGTATTTGCACTTTTCCATATCTATAAGAAATGGCAGGAATTTAGCAAGTAACATAGACAGGTATTATTGCTCACTTTCAGTGTGCATTTTTGTTCTGGTTATTGTGTTGTGGTTATTGTTGTATTGACATAGAATTTCATGGAGCTTCACATGGTCTTGATCTCCTGGTATTTCTGTCTCTTCTTTCAAAATGCTGGATTAGAGGCATGAAATAACTATGTGCTTTAACAAAGTAAATCTTTTGTAAATACATTTTTAAGCAACATTTTTTTGTAAAACAAAAAAAGTTATTGAAGAGTTTTTTGAGCACCATTAGCCTCCATTTTATAGAATCCATTCCCACCTAAAAGAATCAATGGCAAAACAATGGAATTGTTTACACTGGGAATGAAAGTAATGGAGGATTATCTTAATCTATAAACATTTGGGTATGTCACCAGCTCTGGACTCCTGTCCACCAGGTTTGAATAGTGTAGCAGGAAACTACACACAAAGAAAAGCATTAAAATGAGGACTTCCCTAAAATAGAGAACCCCACTGCTATTGTCACTCAAAGCTTCTGCTTCTCCTCTTCCTGCACTCCTTTGGAATATGATTAATGAATTTATTCTCAGGCCCCTCTAATGTACAGTGTGAATCAATCCATAGTCTACCAATCTCAACCCTTAAATGGAAATTTGTAATTCTGGACACTTGAATTCTTCATCATAAATTTAACAACTTCTTATGCTTAAAAATTTTTACGGGAAATTTGTGGTGATATTGACTGTTGGAGGATAATTTTGTGTGCTGTCTATTCAAATTCTGGTTTCTGTACCTAGATACTTGGTTGAAGGGAAGAATTTAGTATTGTCACTAACATGAAGTATCCCCTGACTGAGTATTTTAAAAAATATTTTCCATCATATTCTTTATGGACAATAATCTTAGAACTGAACACCCTATAGCCAGGCAGGAAAGGAAATCGACTGCCATTTCAGGCCTAAAGTCAGTATATAGCGGGGTCAAATGAGGATATAGATAATGATGCTGGAAGAGCTTGGCTAAGATGGCAGGTAACAAGCCACATGGTTGAGAAAGGGGCCTAGTCTATCATTCCATAATTAGAATAGGTCAGAATTTGCCCAGCTATTGTACCAAAAGTTGTTAATTAATATAAACGTCTTTATGTCATTAATCAGAGCCAGAACAGATTTATAATACTAATTTTTTTACAATTAACAATTGACTTTCTTGATAATTTTTATTTAAATGTGTGAATAGTAAAACATTTAAGGTCTTGGTCAAACCTTGACCTCCTTTAAAAATGACAGTTATGCAATGAATTTATGAAATTCTTGGGCAAATGGAAGTATCTGGAGGATATCATCCTTAGTGAGTTAACCCAATCACAAAATAAGTCACTAGGTATTCACTCACTGATAAGTGGATATTAGCCTAGAAACGTAGAATACCCAAGATACTTTTTGCCAAATACAGGAAACCACGAAGGATGACCATTGTTTGGATACTTCATTCCTCCTTAGAATAAGGAACAAAATACCCATGAAAAGATATAAGTACAGAGAAAAAATTTAGAGCTAAGATGAAAGGATGGACTATCCAGAGACTACCCCGTCTGGGAATCCATCCCATCATCAGCCACCAAACCCAGATACTATTGCACATGCCAGCAAGATTCTGCTGAAGGGATCCTGATATAGCANCCNCTTGTGAGGCTATGCCAGTGCCTGGCAAACACAGAAGTGGATGCTCNCANTCAGCTATTGGATGGAACACAGGGCCCCCAATGGAGGAGNTAGAGAAAGTACCCAANNAGNTGTAGGGGGCTGCAACCCTGTAGNTGCANCAACAATATGAACTAACCAGTACCCCCTGACCTCGAGTCTCTAGCTGCATATGTAGCAGAAGATAACCTAATCAGCCATCAATGGAAAGAGAGGCCACTTGGTCTTGAAAACTTTGTATGATCCATCACAGGGGAAGGCCAGGGCCAAGTAGTTGGAATGGGTGGGTAAGGGAGCAGGTGTGCAGGTGGGGTATAGGGAATTTTTGGGATACCATTTGGTATATAAATAAAGAAAATAATAATAAATAAAAAAATAAAAAAAATGGAAAAAAAGAAAAAGTAAAAAAACAATATGTCCCCATGTTAAAAAAAAAAGGTATGGACACAGTCCATATGCCATCTACAATGCTCTCCTATGGATGTAGATGCTACAGACATCAAATGATCCAATGATGTCACAAGTCAACAGGGAAAACAACCTTGAAGAAGTGCTTCATGTGCAAATTTAGTAATGCATCAAAGGCAAACACTACAAGCAACCCAGTGGAGTGGGTCATGCTTGGGCATTTTGTCATTATGCATGTATCTGTACCCCAATCTCTCCAGAAAAGAGGTTGGTGTCCTAGTAGACTGGAGTCATAGAGTTTTGAGCCACCACGTGGATACTAGGAATCCAACACAGTTTTCCTGGAAGACCAGCCAGTGTTCTAACCTGCTCAGCTATCTCTCTAGCCCATACCTTTTGCCATTAAGCTCAACATTGAGAAGGCAGATACTAAGGGATCTTGGTGTTCCAGACCAACTTGTTTTTCATAACAAGTCCCAGGCCAGGACAATTTATCCCATCTGCCCCCCCCAAGTATCCTGATGATATAAATAAAACATTTAATTAGTTATGAAATATTTTAAATTGTTTAAAATGAAATTTCATTATAATCATTGAATATGAAGAAATATAATCTCCTGTGGCTGCTGAGATGGCTCAGCAATGAAAAACACTTGCTGTTCTTGCAAAGGACGAGAACTGGATTTCCAGCATAGACTTGCCAACCACAACCTTCTCTAATTACACTTCCAGCATTTATGGTGACTCTTTGTCCTATACAGGGAACTGAATATTCTATTACTGTCCCCTGACATACTCGTAATCCTACACAGAGACAGAAAGAGAGAAATAGACAGAGACAGAAAGATGGGGAAAAACATAAAACTTACACATACACACACACACACACACACACACACACACACACATATAGATAGATAGATAGATAGATAGATAGATAGATAGATAGATAGATAGATAGATAGAGACAGATAGACAGACAGACAGACAGACAGACACATGCACACAGACTCACACACTCACTAAGGCAAAAAATATGTATAGCCTACATGTTTCTGTTAGGGTGATTTTTCTTAAATTAAATAAAGAACTGTTATAGAAGAAACAACCCATTAAATGATAAAAAAGATAATGTTCCTTACCAGAATGTAAGCACCAAAAAGTAAAATGTGTATTTTATCCAACCTAATTATACCTTGAAAAATAGTAAATTCTCTCTTAAAGTGTCATTCTAATAAACAAGTAGTTACAATATCTTTAATAAGGCAAATTTCTCAAAACTCTCAGTTCAAGGTATGGTCAGTATGCTTTGATTAAATCCACATAATCAGAAATATATTGAGGTCCACTCACGTTCTAATTGTGTAAAGATCCTGCCATGAGTGATTAGAATTGTTGACTTATATTCCTTCAGCTGGACTCAGAAGGATGTTGTCAACAAGACCAGCACAAGCATTAATGGTAAGCATCATGTCCCCAGACACTGCTTCCAGGATACCAATCCACAGAGGTGGGTCTGAGGTGGGAAACAGAACTCTAGAGATGCAGCGCCCAGGAGTTCATCTTTCTATTACACACCCACCTGTCCTTGTCACTTCCATAGATAAGTCTATTAAGGGCAAGCAGTCTCCCTGATGTTAGGTGTCTGAAATGAAGTGGGAAATGTCCAGAGTCAGTCACTACTCATCATTCAAGTTGAGTCTCAACCAAAGATTCTTTGTATAGGATTGGAGTCGTGGGTGATACATCCTTGACTGTATCAGAGTGGAGAAGGTGAGCTGAGGACAAGCAAGAAAACATGCAGTCATCTCTCTATGTGTTTTCCTTTTATTGAAAATTGATTGTTTTTCTCCCATAGTATATCCTGGTAAGGGTATCCCTTCCCTCTACTCCTCCCATTTCCTCCCCATCTCTCCTCCCAACTTGATCCACTCACTGTTTGTCTCTCTTTAGAAAACAAACAGTTTTCTTAACAATAATGATATGGTAAATCAAATATCACTGTTGTGGTCTCTCAGACAACCATGGTAGGCAGAGTGATGATCTGTGGGACACAAGGAGGTAGTTTGGTTTAACAAGATTAAGTGGCCAGTGTTGGTTCAAATTTAAAGAGTTTGACACCAATTAGTTTATTTTAGGTATATTTAAACAAAAAACAATTTAGAGAAAAATTTAACTGGTGATGGTTAACTCAATCATCTGGGTACAATAAGCTTAAGATGCGACTGTTGGGGATCAGGCGTTGTCCACAAACCTCATGGAAACCAATCTCAGTAAGATTGGAATGATTTATGGAACATACACTCGAATACTGATCAGTCAGAGCCACAGCTCAGTATTTGGAAACTAAGTTATGATGATGAACATATCTCAGGGCTGGCTTATAAAAGAAAAGCAACAGTGAGCTCATGTACAGGTGCAGGATGTGGTACCTGGTGGTCAGCTGTGACTTAGGCTATTTTACCTAACTAAACAGAACTATTCTAACTGCCATTATTTTGATTGGTCCTAAGTGGAGTTTACAGTTGTGGAATTTCTTACAATTAACAAACTTCAGAACATACAGAACATAAAAAGTTATGAAGCCAACAGGACACTGTTCTGTGTTGAGTTATTTTTCTGTGTCAATGACTGGTATATTACAGCAATTATATAAAATAGATGGCAGACCTGAAACAAAATGGCTACATCTATGCTAGAGAGGCAGACCTCAAGAGTGAATACATCAAAACTCATTGTAAAGTACATGTGACATTTTCCATAAAGATGGTCTCTATTGATAGATGACATGTGACACCTTGCATACAGTTAGTTGCGTAGGTATTGTCTTCAGCAGTGGAGGCCCTGCAGTCAGTTTGTGGAGAGCAATCTATATTCTTGGCAACAACCTGGGATATTTGGGGATTCACATGTGATTTTTTGGCTGACAACTCAATTAGATCAATTCCCATACTGGAAGCTTCATTTGATGAGAAGAAATGTGTAGTTCTTGCTCTGACTTCTCCACTATTTGGTGATTTCACTTTCATTCCCATTGTATATGTGAATATTTTATGAATCTTGTGTATAAGGTTTCCATAACACCCCTCAAAACAGCCCTTACTTTTAGCTGTCTCTCAGTGTATTCCCTCCCTCATCACCATCTCCCATCCACCTCCCTACTAGATCCTCTTACTCCATTCCCCCATCCATCCATAACTACTTATTCTGCTTCCATTAACTCTTTGCCCCCACCCCTACTTCCTTACTCTATGGAAGTATAAACTTTAGAGTTCTTTGGAAAGTTAATTTTGTCTGATGTTGTTTTACAGGGGCAAACATGCGAAGTACATTTCACTGAAACAGACATGGGTGAAAGAATGCTCTGCTAAAGCAAGCATGGAAAGAACACATGATGGATTGTTTGCTAATGACATGCATGCATCGATCTGCCTTACATTGTGCAGTTGATCTCCTTTTATCAGGACTCCACAGAGAAAAATACACCAAGAAACATGTGGTGATATGTTGACAGCTTCTTGATGCTTCTGCAGCCTCAAACCTATTGCCAGAGTGATGTCAGCCAAGAGAGAGATTCACTGCTGAGGTAGGAGAGGTGTGAGGGAAGACCCATAATGTTTGGAGGTAGTATACACAGGGCTCAAGAGACTTAGATTAAGTTGGCTTGCTTGTAGAGTCCTCTGCAAAGCTTTCGTGTTTTGGCTGATTTTCTCTTCCTCGTGTAAATATTTGTAATTTTTAAGTCTTAAATTAATTCCTTCCAGTGATTGTATTTCTATATATGTCTTTAAGGAATTTTTAAATTAATTAATTTATAAATTAATTTCATTTTAAAGACCTGTATCCTATTATTAAACTACCTTAACGTCTCTCTGTGTGTGTGCATGTGTGTGTGTTGTGTATGTGAGTTTATGTGTGTATGAATGGGTGTGTCTACTTTTGTATGAGTGTGTGTTTGTGTGTGTGTGTGTGTGTGTGCTTCCGTTGTGTGCAACATTCAATGACTTCTGTCCTAGAGAAGCTTAGCTCTATTGGATTAGGCTCACATCTCACCAGCTATTCCTCCTTCTCCTCCTCCTCCTCCTCCTCCTCCTCCTCCTCCTCCTCCTCCTCCTCCTCCTC
>NW_018392830.1:35250-39469 GCF_900095145.1 Mus pahari | reverse complement strand
CCACCAAACACAGACACTATTGCATATGCCAGCAAGTTTTTGCTGAAAGCACACTGTTATAGCTGTTCCCTGTGAGCCTATGTCAGTGCCTGGCAAATATAGAAGTGGATGCCCACAGTCATTTATAGGATGGAACACAGGTTCCCCAATGGCAGAGCTAGAGAAATTATCCAAGGAGCTGAAGCGGTCTGCAACCCTATAGATGGAACAACAATATGAACTAATCAGTACCCCCAGAACTCTTGTCTCTAGCTGCATATGTAGCAGAAGATGGCCTAGTCGGCCATCATTGGGAAGAGAGGCCCCTTGGTCTTGCAAATTTTATATGTCCCATACAGGGGAATGCCAGGGCCAAGAATTGGGAGTGAGTGGGTAGGGGAGCAGGGTGGTGTAGGGTATAGGCGACTTTTGGGATAGCATTTGAAATGTAAATGAAGAAAATATCTAGTAAAATAATTTTTAAAAAATTTAAAAAAACATACTTCAATGACAAAGACAGACACTAAGTGCAATAAAAGAATGGAAAATTTTTTCCATGTAAATGATTCCAAGAAACAAGCTGGAGTTGCCAATTTAATATCCAATGAAATAGACTTTCAACCAAAACTTACCAAGCTAGACTGAGAAAGGCACTTCATTACTCATCAACTGAAACACCAACCAAGCTGAAATCTCAATTCTGAGCATCTGTGACCCAAATGCAAGGGCACCCACATTCATAAAATAAACTTTACTAAAGCTAAAAACAAACATTCAACCTCGTACAATAATAGTGGTATGCATCAACACCCACTCTCAATAATGGACAAATTATTGAAACAGAACTAAACTAACAGTGAAACTAATGGAGGTTATGACTCAAATGGATTTAAACACAACATTTCACCCTAAAAGAAAGAATATACCTTCTTCTCAGCACTCTATGGTATCTTTTCCAAAATTGACCATATAGTTGGTCTCAAATCAAGTCTCAACAGATATAAGAAGATTGAAATAATCCCATAAATCCTATCAGATCACCATGGTTAGTCTTCAATAAAACAAAAACAACAGAAGAACCACATACTCACGGAATCTGAACAACTCTTTACTCAGTGATTATAAAGAAAGAAAATAAAGACTTCCTGGAATTCAATGAAAATGAGGACATAGCATGCTCAAACTTATGAGGCACAATGAAAGCCATGGTAAGTGAAAAATTAATAACATTAAGTGCCCGGGTAGAGAACTTGAAGAGATCCTACACTAGCAATTTAACAGCACACCTGAGAGCTCTAGAAGAAAAAAAAAAGAAGCACACATAGCAAGGAGCAGTAGACAGGAGAAAATAGTCAAACTCAAGGCAGAAAGGAGGGGAGGAGGAGGGGAGACCATGATGGTGACATAATTTGAAATGTAAATAAACAAAATAATCAATAAAAATATTATTCAAAGAATACACATGGAAGGAGCCATGGCTCCAGTTGCATATGTAGCAGAGGATGGCCTTATCTGATATCAATGGGAGTGGAGGCCCTTGGTCCTGAGACGGTTCTATGCACCACCATTGGGGAATGAGGTTGGACTGGGTGGGTTTGAGGAGGGGAACAAGGTGGGGAGATACTATTTGAAATGTAAAGAAATAAAAAAAGCAATTTATAATAAAAAAAATTCCTTAGTATCTCAGTGCTTTGCTTAACATCAATAGAGTTATGTTAAACATGAATTTCTTAATTTATCTCTAAATGTTTTATTTTATACATTATCATTCATTAGTAATAACATTCATATGGAAATATTTTTATATATTAAAATGTAGATACATTTGTAATATAAATTACAATTGTCTTTAGTTCTGTGAGCACTAAATTCACATTTTATTTGAGATAAGTTTAGATTATCTAGTGTGTTCTATAAATAATATCATAATATCTGCATATAAAGACACTTTTACTTCATCCTCCAAAATTGTCATAAAATCTTTCTTACCTTAATTTATTAAAGAGATAGAACCTGCAGAGATATTGTGACTACAAACCATGGGACATGATGCCAGTCTTAACTATGTATTTTTTAAAAAAATTTTTGGCATTAAATATGGAAGCTTTTCAACTTACATAGTCACATTTTTAATCAAGATAAGGATCATACTGCAATTGTCTTAATACAACGGACATATTATATATGAAATGATTTATGTTTTACCACATATTTTACTGGAACTAGTGAAATAATCATAATTTTTGGAATATATTTCTAATGTTGTAAAAATTATATTGTTTAAATTTTAATGATATATAAATTTTACTTCTGTGTGGCTGGAGTGGTAGCTCAGCGGTTAAGAGCACCTACTGCTTTTCCAGAGGTCCTGAGTACAATTCCCTGTAAGCACATGATGGCTCACAACTATCGGTAAAATAAAATTTAAAAAAAAATTACTTCGGTCACTGCCTCTCCTTTGGGTCTGGAATGACCCCAGTGCACTGGAACAATAAATTCCTCTTGCTTTTTTCATTGAACCCCATTCCATCTGGTTCACTCAGGAGGTCCTCAGTAAGCTACAGCTCCCTGGAATCTTACATTTGGTGCATTGGCCAGGAATTGACTCCTTGTGGGAACACAATGGAGCAGGTGATTTGGAGGTCTTGAGCTTTAACTGTGGTTCCTGTTTGTGTTTCTGTTCGTCAAAGTCTGAGTGTGTAAGTCTGTTTGAACTTTTGCTTGCAAGCATGGGGAGGCTCAGAGAGCCTAGATGTCTGGTGCAGTCAACTGCAACAGGCAGATGTGCCTTAATGTCGTCCCTGTGAGGTGCTTGAAGGACATTTCAGGAACTCAGGAGAGAGCCACATGGCTTTGCTTCTTCTGGAAAGACAATATCAGCAGGAGCCAAGTCTTGCTATAACCTAGTTTATCTGGCTCCTGCCACATGGGCAGGAGCACCCGTGTCTGTAACTGGGCCCATAGAAGGGACAAACTGTGTGTTGATTGTTCTTTTCTGAGATCTTGGAGCTGGATGCCCACCCATGGCAGGGATGAGCTGTCTGTGTGGTTGATTGTTATTCTCTGTGTTTGTTGGTATCTCATTCTATATTCTTGGACTTAGACTGATAGACATTTTTTGGACATTGGACAGACTGAAAAACAAATAGTTACTCTCTGTTCCGATGAATGACCAACCTACTTTTGAAGTAGGATAGCCACCTGTAAGGGATCTTTGAATTGTGTGTTATCAAAGCAGGAGAGGAGTCTTTAGGCCAGGATCCCGGGCCTACCTAGACCAAGTGCCCTGTATAGTTACCTGGAAAAATAGAGTAGAGAACCTCCTCCTCGTGGATAAAAGCCTTTCTTTTCCAGGACCCACCTCACAGGTTCAGGTTGTCAGGAAGAAGTAAGCACAGGAAGAGAGATCTGAACATGAGAAACTATTGATCCTCCAAGACTCTTCAACAGCAGACCTGTTACTCCAAGACCCTTTTGCTCCAAATCTCTCTACCCTTGTCCCCATGGCCTCACCAGTGCCAGTACAGGTTCCAGGATCCTCAGCCTATAGAATACCAGGGTCATTGCAGCCCCCTTTACATGAGGGAGGAACAGAAGGAGACCCCCAAGTTCCTGGCCCCGCCATAGAGACACAAATTTGAGAGCCACCTCCCCAGATAGCATTGTGGCTCTCCCACTAAGAGCCAGTTAATCTCTTTGAGACTGCTTTATTTATAACGCAGGAAGCCAGAAACAAGAAAGAATATACCCTCAGACTCAGGGGCATCACTGACTAGATTGACTGGAACTTAATTATGGAAAAAGTTAAGGGGCACCTAAAGGTCCACCACCAGACTCCACTGACAGGTCTCAAGGTGGCAGCATGATAAGCCACAAATGTGACCAAGGTATATGAGTTTAAGCAGAGACCATATGAGTTGCCCACAACCTTTCTAGAGTGCCAATACATGCCCTATGACCCCATCAGCAAAGAGCATAAAACTACCATGAAAATGGCTTTTATAGACCAGCTAGTAGAGATATCAGGAAAAAGTGTCAGAGGCTTGAAAGACAGGATAAGTCATTGAGGGATTTAGTGCAGGTTGCTGAGAAAGTCTACTGTAACAGGAAGACAGGAGGAAAAAGAGCAGAGAAAGAGAAAAAAAGAAAAGCGACAGGGAAGGAATCTACAGAGAGTCCTGACTCTCAGGCTAGAGGATGAATACAAGTTGTTTGAGACCTTGGACAGGGCACTGCAGGA
>NW_018392830.1:28614-30805 GCF_900095145.1 Mus pahari | reverse complement strand
TGGCCTAAACTCAGTGTCCTATATAATGCAGGTACCCTAGAGGTTCCACATAAGTACAAAGTTGGAGATTGGGTATATGTTAAGAGACATTGTGCTAAACACTCAGAAGCAAAGAACAGTTCCTGGTGTTACTGACTGCTCCAACCTCTGATAAAGTGGATGAAGTAACTGCTTGGGTTCACATCAGATCAGCACCTAAGGCTGACACCAACTTGATAGCAACCAGACATCCAAGCAACCCCCTTCTGCAAGGCCAGAGAAACTAGTAGATGGTTATGGTGTATCTTCTGGCACTGAGCCTCAGCAGTGACCACAACCCTACCAGGGTGACTTGGCAGGTGACCCCAGCCACTGGTGATGTGGTTTGGTCCACTACCCATGTTATATCTGGTAGCTTGACCCTGCCTTTGATCTCTGTAATTAAGTGGTGGGCCTTGACTTACCAGGTGCTGCTGCCCTGGAGACATTGGGAGAGGGATTGCTGAATGTGGGGGATGAGAGACTTGTAAATCTAAACTGTGTCCCAGAAGTGGGCGTGGAGGATGGAGTTTAGGGTGCAGACACCCAAAATTGAAGTGTCCTGGAGTTTAGGGTTCAGACACCCAAAATTGAAGTGTCCTGTGAGACTTCCATTGAAGTGAACCCCCATATATTTGTATCCCAGGGATGGGAGAAGCTAGCAGCAGGTCCATCAGTGTTAGGAGGCAAGCCATTTCTTCTATGCTACCTGGGGGTGTGAAACGTCAGGAAGCACATACTGGAGACAATTCATTCCAGGGATAGTTAAAGATTCAGTGGTCAAGGTGAAGGAAGGGTTAGCCAGGCAGAAGAGAGAACAGAGATAGGGCTGTTTCCAGTCTTGGTTTAACAGCTCCCTCTGGTTTACTAACTGGATTTCTGCAGTTTTAGGATCCCTGATCATTTTGATCCTGCTTCTGACCTTTGAACCTTACATTCTAAATCTCTTAGTTGCTTTTATTAAAGCTCCCATAGGTTATGGTACATTTGATGGTCCTGAGACAAAGATATCAGGGGCTACATGCAGAGGACCAGAGATATGAGCTGCATAATTATCCACAATACCTTCAAGATTGAAGCATGTACAAAGGAAAGGGGGGAACGAAAAGGTCAGCTTAGGAACTTTGAGAAGGTCATGAAACACTTGCCCTTCTAGAATGGAGTGTCTAATTACCATTTCTCAGACCACAAGGAAGGAACCTACCTGCGGGTCGGGACATATTCCGCAGGACTGACTGTTGCCTACCTTAAGACAAGGGAAGTACTTGTCACCTCATTCCCAAAAGACCAATAATTTTTAAGCTTGCATAGTTCCACCAATCATATTGTGCCTTGTTGCTAATGCATCTGGGTAATCAACAATGTTCCAGTGGAAGGAAAGCCACAGACCCACATAAAATTGAGCAGTACAACTCTCAATGAGTTTTTAAAAAAACCCACAAAGTTGGATAAGAGAGGAAAAATAGATCTGGAAAGACATACAGGGAGTGAATGTGACTAAAATATACTGTATGAAACTCTCAAAGAACTAATAAAACATATCTGAGATTTAAAAGAAGTTTTAATGCTAATAACACTAAGAAAGGATATGGATCTCAGTTGTAATATGCCAGTTATCTTGATCTGATCATTACATAGTACATACATGTATTGAAGCATCATGCTGGACATCCTAAATATGTGCAATTAGCATTTTTCAATTAAATGTTTTAAAATTGCTTTAGGAAAAAGTATATATGGTGGGACTCATGTCTCCAGCTGAATATGTAGCAGAGGATGGTCTTGTAGGTCATCAGAGGGAGGAGAAGCCCTTGGTCCTGTGAAGGCTCTATGCCCCAGTGTAGGGGAGTACCAGGGCCAGGTAGTGGGAGTGGGTGGGTTGGTGAGCAGGAGGAGGGGGAGGGGTTAGGGGATGGAGTTTTCAGAGGGGAAATCAAGAAAGGGTATAACATTTGAAATATATATATATAATGAAAATATCTAATAACAAAGGGGGAAATTGAGTTAGGGAAATGGCTCCCTGCTTAAAGTTTAAAGCATCAGCTATTGGGATCAGAGTTAGGTTCCAAGAATCCACATAAATTCTTGGTAGTCTGTCATGTCAGTGAGAGGAAGACAAAGACAAAGAATCCCTGAAACAATCTGACTGGCTTAACTAGACATATTGGTGAGC
>NW_018392830.1:21282-28089 GCF_900095145.1 Mus pahari | reverse complement strand
CTTGGTAGCACACAACTATCTGTAACTCCTGTTCCCCAGAATATGACACTCTCTTCTGGTCTCAATGGGCACTGCATACAGCAAACAGGCATACTTGCAGGTAAAACAATCATCCACATAAAATATTTTAAAAAGTAAAATTTATTCTCCAATAAAAATAAAAAAGAAAAATATCACAATTTTAAATGCCTAGTATCCTGACTTACTGGTATTACAACATAAATTAAGTTTCTATGAAGGGAAGGAAAGGGTTTTTTTTTTCCTGATGTGTCTGCTCCAAGTATCCAGAGTTATGCCCAATATATAGTAGGTATTCACTGATGTTTACTAAATAAGAGGCAAAAGAAACTGCTACAAACATATCCTTAGCACCATCATTTAACCCAGCTAAAATCAAATCCAGAAAAACCTATATTTTATTTATCTGCTCAAGGGCTTATGTGAAATCTGCAATTCACCAGCAGTGTGGTTGGGCTTATTTCTGCTGGTTGCCTGTTTTCACATATGTTTTCCCAGATGATCATGAAGACTTTTATTATATAAGCCACTTAGCATGTTTGCGACAGATATATAGCCTTTAATTGTGTAATGTTTTAATTCATTACAAAAATATTTGCTACTAATAAAGTAGCGAGCACTTTATGTAGTAAATATGAGAGGTGGCATCTTGTATCAACGCTGAAGCCACAGTGCCTTCAACCATAGTGGCCCTTATTGTATTCAGCCAGGCTGTAATATTATGTGTCAATATCTCTCAAAATGTGCTTGAATAATAGATGAACTGCCAATTTTATCAAGAAGCATTCCTTAGGGATTGGGTAGATGGATCAGCAGTTAAGAGTAGTTACTACTGTTTAAGTGTAACAGCTCTGATAGAAAGGTATCCTGGCAATCAGAGCCAAGGAATAACACAAGGCCACACCACACAACAAACCTCACAGTAGAGATTTAATGGGAGAGGAAACTCCAGGATGCTGGCTGCCTCTACTCAGGTGGGAAGCAACCGAGAATTGAACAGAACACAGGGTTTATATACGGTTTTGGGGGGGCTGGGCAAGGCTTTACCAGGTGGCCTAATTTGGGTAAAGCTTGGGGACTGGTGTTTTTTCTGTAGGGTAGGGCCTGGGGTGTGGGGTTGTGGGGTGTGGGGTGTGAGGTGGAGGCTGTGAATGGTTGTAATGGCAGTTTGAGAAGTCTAGGAGTGGAGCCTGGCCAGTGAAGCTCCGCATTCAGGGCCCTGGAAGCACCAGTGCTTCAAGATGTGAGGCCTGTTATGAACGGGTCCCTGCCACCAAAGTTGTCTAGGAGCCTGGCATCAAGAGATCTCCAGGAACATGACTGACAAGGAGTGAGTTTAGGGCAGGGAAAGCCATCTTGCCACCAAATTATCACAAACAGTCAACAACCTGCTCTTGCAGGGGACCCAGGATTTGGTCCAGAGCATCTACATAAGTGGCTCACAATCCCCTGTAACTCCTGTTCCAGGAGATACTTTAGGGACCTGCACACATATACACATAAGCTTACACATGCATAAATTTTAAAGCAAAAATTAAAAGTTATCCCTTATGTCCTATATGATTCAAAGCTATTTATAATGATATAGCTGGCAAGCATCACAGATTGAGATAGATAGATAGATAGATAGATAGATAGATAGATAGATAGATAGATAGATAGATAGATAGAAAGATAGAAAGAAAGAAAGAAAGAAAACCAGGGACTGTCTCCTTATAGGTTATAATTCACTCTGTCTCTCTTGCTCTCTTGTCTTCTTGCTCCCACTCTGTCCCCTCACCCCATCCTCCGATTTGACCCATTCCTTCTCCCACACTCTCATACACATGTTTTGTCTCTACTCCTCTACTCTTCTACTTTTCTTCTTCTTCTTCTTCTTCTTCTTCTTCTTCTTCTTCTTCTTCTTCTTCTTCTTCTTCTTCTTCTTCNCTCTCTCTCTCTCTCTCTCTCTCTCTCTCTCTCTCTCTCTCTCCCACTCTCTCTCTTCCTTTCAATGCCTCCACTACCCTCTTAACTCCCCTCCCCATGCCCTGAATAAACTCTATCCTATACTTTAAAAAATTAAAATTCAAATATGTGAGAAGATGTACTGATTGGATAAAACCTGGTTCTAGAAGATTAAACACAAAATAAAATATACTAAATGAAAATAAAACAGAAAGAATAATGTCAGTTTCAGTAATAGTCTAACCTGAGTTTAAGAATTAATAAGGCAAACATACAGTCTTTGAGAGTAGCCAGTTAATCCCAATCCTTTTCTAAAAATGGAAAATCATGTGTCTTATTCAGGGTTACTATTGCTGTAACTATGACCAAAGAAACTTGAGGTGGAAAGGGTTTATTTGGCTTATACTTTTCACATTGTAGTTTGTCATTGAAGGAAGTCAAGCAGGGAATGAATTTGGAGGCAGGAGATGATGCAGAGGCCACAGAAGGGTGCTGCTTGCTTTTCATGGCTTGCTCAGCCTGCTTTCTTATAGAACTCAGAATCACCAGCCCAGTGATACTACCACCTAGAATAGGCTGGGCCTTCTCACATCAATCACTAATTAAGAAAATGCACTACAGGCATGCCTACAGACCTATCATGTGGAGGCATTCTCTTAACTGAGGTTCCCTCCTCTCAGATGACTTTAGCTTGTGTCAAGTTATCATAAAAGTAGCTACACTCCTCCATCACTGGTTGAATTCCAAACTGATGAAACCACTTTGGAAATTATTTCCTCAGAAAATTTGAAACAGTTCTACCTGAAGACACAGCTATAGCCCTCCTGGGCATATATCCAGAAGATGCTCCACCATACTCCAAGGAAACATGATCTACCAGGTTCATAGCATCCTTATTCTCAATAGCCAGAAACTAGAAGCAACCCAGATGTCCCTCAACCAAAGAATGGATACAGAAAATGTGGCTCATTTATACAATGGAATACTATGTTGCTATTGAAAAAGAAGAACATCAGGAATTTCCCAGGCAAATGGATGGAACTAGAATGTATCACCCTGAGTGAGGTAACACATATGTATTCACTGATAACTGGGCATTACCCCCAAAGCTCAGAATACCCATGATACACCCCACAGATCATAAGAAGTTAAACAAGAAGGAAGGCACAAGTGAGAATGCTTCAATATCACAGGAGAAACAACCAAATAATCACAGGTGGCAGTGTGAGGGAGGGACCTTGGTGGGAGAGGGGAGGGGAAAGGGGGCAGGATCAGATATGGAGGGTGTAATGGCTATTCCTAATTGTTAACTTGACTACATCTGTAATGACCTACAATCCAGAAATGGAGGGCACACCTGTGATACAGATCTTGAAGCTGGAAGACACAGGTTTCTGACCCAGATGTTGACACAGAGATCTTGAGGCATAGTGGCTATGAAAAGCTTAGGCCCAGGCAAAGTAGTACATGCCTTTAATCCCAGAAGACTGAGGCAAGCAGATCACTGAATTCAAGGTCAGACTGGAACAAAGCAAGTTCCAGATCCAGGTGTGGTGGTACACACCTACTCCAACAATGCCACACCTCCTAATAGTGCCAGTCCCTGGGGGCCAAGCATATACAAACCATCACAGGGGGAGACAGGAGAGAAGTCCAGGGTGCCAGAAGAATGAATGAAAATATGTATTTGCTAGGGGTAGGGGTGGGGTGGGAGGACGTCTAGAAATTTCCAGAAACCTAGAATGAAAGAGGTGCCTGGGACTCAATGTGGGTGCCCAAAAGTTGGGAGATGTAACCTAAAGAACTCACCTTCAGTAGTTAGACAGGGCTCCCAGTGGAGGGATGAGGACATCAACCCACCTTCAAACTTTTGACCTAGAATTGTTCCTGTCTAAAAGAAATTCAGGGACTAAATGGAGCAGAGAAGGAATTGTGGAGCAGTAACTGGCCCAACTTAGGACCCATCTCACTCAGGGGCATGCACCAAAGCAGAACACTATTACTGACACTATGTTGTGCTTGCAGACAGGAGCCTAGCATGGATGTCCTCTGAAATGCTCTACCAGCAGATGACTGAGACACATGCCAGTACATGCAGCTAACCAACAGTTAGATTGATGTCAGGAACCCCTATGGAAGAGTTTGGGGAAGGACTGAAGCAGCTGAAGAGGATGGCAACTCCATAGGAAGACCAAAAGTCCCAACTTACCCAGACCCCTTGTAAATCCCAGAGACTAAGCCACCAACCAAAGAGCATATACTGGCTGGTCTAAGGCCCCTGGCATGTATGTAGCAGAGGATTGACTGCCTTGTCTGGCCTCAGTGGAAGAGGATGTAGCTAATCCTGTAAAGACTTGATGTCCCAGAGAAGGGGGATGGCCAAGGAGGGCACCCTCTCAGAGGAGAAGAGAAGGGGAATTGGTCAGGAATTCTGCAACAGGGGGACCAGGAATGAGACACAACATTTGGTATGTAGATGATTTAAATAACTAGCCATCACACCATGTAACCAAAAATGTCAGTTTTGAATACCAAATTCACCAGGTAGTAAGATATTCATTCATAAATATATTCTTTTTGTTTTCATTTATGGAATGATTCACATATACAATGATACTTCAATAATTTTGGAAGAATTTGGAATTAAATTTGAAAGGTATAATATGTCAAAATCTAGCTAAGTGTTAATAACTGAGGAGACATGATAGAATGAACCACTGAATGGGGGTGGGGGAGTTTCAGGAAGAGTTCACAGGGGCAAACCCACTACCACATGTTCCATCACAACTGAAGATGGGAATATAAAAAAGGGTGGCATGAGTCTCTTGGAGATGTTCAGAACAAACCTCCAGCCTGTCTCCAGACACTATTGCCTTCATAGCATCTCCCTCAACCAGAGTGATCTCCATCCCAGTGCCTGCTCCCATCAAGCAGCAAAGTGCTTTGTGATCAAAGCAGCTCCTCAGTCACTATTAGCTGAGAAGGACCTTGCTGACCAATCAGGACTCAGGGGTGTGGCCTCCCATTGTTCAGGGTGGGTTCATAAGACAGTGCCTCTGAGAGCTCTAGACCAGACCACCACAAGGCATCAAGATGGCGAAAGCGAGTAAAAAGACGCACAATCTGACACAGGATGTTGAACCATCAACCTCAACTGCCAAACCCAAAAGAGTAAAGATTTGCCATCATCAGTCCTGTTCCAAAGGTAGCAAGAAGATAAGAAGGCCCAAGGTAAGCACAGTCCTTTCTCTGATGATTTCCCCTCCCCCAGCATTCCTAACCCTTGTTTGGCCTGGCATTTACTCCCTTCTCAACTCATAGCCCTTCTCCTACAATCCCCTTCACATATTCCAGCTTTTCCAAGATTCATATGCCTTGTCACCTTACTCTTTTGAACTTCCAGGTGCAGAAGCCTAAGAAGAAGAGCAAGAAAACACTGCCAAGCATGCCTAACAGAAAGACTAGTAAGAAAACTACTTCACCTAAAAAAAGGACCAATAAAGGCAAGGGGAAAGAACTATTTAGTCACTACCACCTTTTGTTGAAAGAGCTGCCAACAGGTACTGGGAAGGAGCCTGAACATAGCAGCACTGAGAGCTTAATCAGCAAGTGATTAAGAATGCCAGTAGACTCAGCATGCCAAGCAAAGACCTGGAAATCTGTGAAAAGATTTGGCAGCTGAGCAATGCCAAACTGTGTAGTCTCAATATGTAAGTACTACACAGTGCTTTGAAACTGAAGAAAATAAAATCAATCTGATATGAAAACTATGTGTCCCTGAGAATCTCTGATGGAGCAAAGAAGGAATGAATGGGAGGGAAAGGGGGCTGGGGAAGAAGGAGGGGGTGGGAGGGAAGAAGGAAGAAACACTGGTACCCAAGAAACGGGAGGTATTGGGTCTTACAGGGGTGGGATCCAGACAAGAAAATCTAATGTACAGCGGACAATGATGGATTATGATTGAGCTAGCATGGAGTACTGAAGACAGGCTTTCTCCTAATGCTTTATCTCACAGGCCAAGGATGAGAAGGGACATTTCTTAGGTGTGGAGGTTGCATGTATGGGAATATGTAGGTGCATATGCCCATGTCCATTCATGAATAGGTCAGTGTAGGTGCATATGCCCATGTCCATTCATGAATAGGTCAGAGCCAATTCAGCCAGGCAGTCTCTGGGATTAGCCTGCTCCCAAAACAAAATGCTAGAATACTGGGAATACTTGACTTTTTAACCAAAATCAGTCCTTTCAAACAGTCCAAGTCCTCTGAGACTCACTTAAGACACAGTTGTAGGGAGAGGGTGTGTACTTTGTTTTTGAGCAATGTTGAGTAGAAGTACAATCATAGCTTAAACACTTTTTTGTTTGAGACAGAATCATGTAAGGTAGGTAAGGACAGCCATAACTCACAATCCTCCTGCCTCAGCCTCCTAAGACTGAAAGTATAAGCATGTATCATCACACCCAAGCCCATTATTCATTCAATAATTCATCATGGTTCTCCAATGGTAGGAGGAGATAAGACCTATAAGAGCAATTCACTCATTATATTTGAGTACCTGAGATAAGTTACAACATCGCTTATTTTGTTTTATTTAAATTAGAATGCACAGCATCAGATATACATTAGATTATGACATTTTCAAAAAAACATTTGATTTTGTTGCTTTTCCTCCCCCATCTTCTCTCCTGTCTTAGCATTTCTCTTGCTGTGCTAGAGCACCATGACCAGAAGTAACTTGAGGAGGAAAGGGTTGATTTCAGCTAACAGCTTAAAGTTCCTCATGAAGGGGAATCAGGGCAGGAGCTCAAGCAGACCGAGAACCTGGCAGCCAGAAATGCAG
>NW_018392830.1:15626-20662 GCF_900095145.1 Mus pahari | reverse complement strand
GGGTTGCAGCCCCCTTCAGTTCCTTGGGTACTTTCTCTAGCTCCTCCATTGGGGGCCCTGTGTTCCATCCAATAGATGACTGTGAGCATCCACTTCTGTGTTTGCCAGGCACTGGCATAGCCTCACAAGTGGCCGCTATAATACAGCATCCATTAGAGCTGTTGATAATGTAACAAAATATCACCTTATAGTATTCATTTTTTAGTTATGTACTTGTATTTAATATCACACAAATCACAAGCTTAATATTAATTAGCAAATATTGCTTTTCTCCTCTTAATTTTATATACAACAGTTTTATTCTCTTTCTTCTTATGCTTGTGACCACCGGAATCATGTGTGGGTCTTTTCACAGTGAGATTTAGAATCTACATTCAAGACCATAAAATCCCAACAATAGTGACATATATATGCAGAATAAGGTAAGTGCCTTCCAAGCAGTTCATGGAGGCAAATGGAAAGAAATTTCTAAAGGTTTTTATGCTGTTATTGTTCTATTCTTTTGGTTTTTGTTTGGTTTTTGTTTTGTTGTGTTTCAATCAATGAAATAGAATCAAAGACACAGAAATAAACCCAAACATCTATGCACACTTGATCTTGGACAAAGTTGCCAAAACCAAACAGTGAGAAAAAAAATGCATCTTCAACAAATGGCGCTTGTCTAAGTGGTAGTCTGCATGTAGAAGAATGAAATTTGATCCATATTTAACACCTAGCAAAAAGCACAAGTCCAAGTGGATCAGGGACCACAACTTAAACCAGATACACTGACTCTAATGGAGGAGAAAGTAGGAAATAGCCTACTTTACTTGAAAAGCAATGTGTTACTGTGCCTTGAAGATCTGTTATTTTTCATTCACTAATGCCAGTGTGCACTGTATTTGAAAATGTCACTTTTTGGTATCCTGTACCTTTTACATTGGGAAAACCTTCTAGTAAATTTAGGAAGGACCAATTGTGAAAGAGCAAGAAGACATGGGAACCTGTTCCTTTATGTGGATGTGCTTTGGAAAGGTTAATATTAGAATATTAGAAGGGAACACCAGTGGCTCAGGCTCTAAGCTCATCAGTTAATAAATGGGACCTCATGAAACTGAAACACTTCTGTAAGGCAAAGGACACTGTCAAAATAGCAACCTACAGATTGGGGAAAGCTCTTCAGTAACCCTGCACCTGATAGAGGGCTAGTACCCAAAATATATAAGGAATTCAAGATGTTAGACTCCAAAAAACAAACAAGACAATTTAAAAATAGGGTACAGAGGAAAACAGAGGATTCTTAACAGAGAAATTTTGAGTAGTTGAGAATCACTTAAAGAAATACACTCTTTTCTAATATTAACCTTTCCAAAGCACATCCACATAAAGGAACAGGTTCCCATGTCTTCTTACCCTTTCACAATTGGTCCTTCCTAAATTTACTAGGAGAAGTTGTCCCCAATGTAAAAGGCACAGGATACCAAAAGGGGACATTTTCAAATACAGTGCACAGTGGCATTAGTGGCTGTAAAATAACAGATCTTCAAGGCACAGTAACACATTGCTTTTCAAATAAAGTTACTTCAAGTCTTTGCTTTCAGCAAAATTAAATGAGGATCAGAAATGGAGTTGTCAGCTATTAGATATTTCTTAGTTCCTCTGTTTATTTGCAGTACTGGGTATAGATTATCCTTGTGAATGCCAAGCAAACACTTTATCAACAAACTGTATCCTCACTGTTTTTCACTGTTTTGAAAGACAGGGTCTCACTATGTAGCTTTGGCTGTCCTGGAATTGACATGTAGAGCAAGCTGACCACAGACCCACAGAGGTCCTTCTGCTCCTGCCTCTGGGAGTACTGGGATTAAAGGATTGCCAGTACTATTAGGTACACCACTAAAGGTAATTTCTCTCCCTCCCTCAGCAATCATTAATTGCATAAAGGTTCTTAGGGAGAATTATGCAGCAGGAGCCCCTCCCCTAATATCAGTTAATGCTCTATAAATCCTTAAGTGATGAATGGAGCCATGTAAATTCTTTCCCCACCACACAGGCCCATACTTTTTACTTGAAATACTATTTCAGTAACTTGCCAATGCTGGTCTTGAACTAAGTAATCTCTGAATTGGTAATTTTTTCTCGCTCAGCTGCCCAAGTACCTGGAGCTATAGGCCTGGGTCACCAAAGCTAATTAATAATTATAATTTTATGATAAATTACCATGCATTTGTACAACTAACAAGAGGTTAAGGCAGAGAATTAAGTAATATAAACAAAAAAAAAAAATCCCGTTCTTTGTGTGTTTGGTTGGATTTGGTTTTAGAGTCAGGATCTTTGTCCTAGAACTCATGATGCTCTTGCCTCTATGTCCTCAATGTTGAGATTATAAGTTTATATCATCATGCTCAGCTCAAGAAAAATGTTCCATCTACAATTGTTCTTTAAATTTTCTTTTTTTCCCCAATTTTTTATTAGGTATTTACTTCAATTACATTTCAAATGCTAACCCGGAAGTTCCCTATACCTTCCCCCCCCCCCCGCTCCCCTACCCACCCACTCCCACTTCTTGGCCCTGGTGTTCCCTTGTGCTGGGGCATATGAAGTTTTCAAGACCAAGGGGCCTCTCTTCCCAACGATGGCTGACTAGGCTATCTTCTGTTACATATGCAGCTACAGATAAGAGCTCTGGGGGTACTGGTTAGTTCATATTGTTGTTGCACCTATAGGGTTGCAGCCCCCTACAACACCTTGGCTACTTTCTCTAGCGCCTCCATTGGGGGCCCTGTGTTCCATCCAATAGCTGACTGTGAGCATCCACTTCAGTGTTTTCCAGGCACTGGCATAGCCTCACAAGAGACTGCTATATCAGATTTTCTTTAATTTTTCATATTTTCTCGTGTGTGTATGTGTGTGTTTGTGTGTGTGTGTGTGTGTGTGTGTGTGAGTGTGTATGTATGTGTGTGCATGCATGTGCCCAATGTTAAAGAGGTGCTGGCCACTAAAGCTGGTTCATAGTAGTTGTGAGCTGCTAGATGTGAGTACTGAGAATTAAACTCTGGTCCACAGCAAGAAAATACATGCTGTTAGCCACCAAGACATCTCTCTAGCCAGCCTTCAATCTCCAATTTTTGATAGTATTCAACAGTTTACTCAGAACTCAATTATGTAAGAAATGAAAACTAGTCATATGATAGATGCCAAATTCTGTCTTGCTTTTTAAATATTTTTGTTAATTATTTGATCATTTTATTTGTTGCATTTTGGTGACATTTACCCCACCTTATCTCATTCTTGCAATGAATAACGTTTGTTTTTAAGACAAAAAGTAAAGAGAAAAGGTGTCATCTTATTGAAATGCTTTCCCAATATAATACTTTAAAAGATTATGTTTTACATGTGTGAATAATTTCCTGCATGTATATATGTGTATCACGTGCATGCTAGTGCCTGTATAGGTCAGAGTTGGGCATCAGTTGTCCTGTAACTAGAGTTACAGATAATTAGGCATCATGTGAGTGCTAGAAACTGAACCTGGACCTTTGTAAAAGCAACAAGTGTTCTTAAACAGTGAGCCATCTCTCCAGCTCTCACAGTATAATACAGTTTTTAAGTTTATCAAATTTTCAACTTATTTGTTTTTAATTACCTAATTTGACCAACTATGTAACTGCCTGAAATCAACTTGCCAACATGTCTCATGATTACAGGAAAATTTATTAGCATGTATTAGTCATACATAATAATAGGTTTCATTGTGACATTTGCATACATGTATATAATGTACTTTGGTAGTATTCACCACCTAATACCATTTCATGTCGCCCTAGCATTCATGATGCAGCCCTTTCTCATCCTAAATATGTCCTTTTTGTTGTAGTTAATCATGAAATTTAAGGTTACCCATAAAAGCCTGGTCAAAGCTAACTATTGGCTACACCACTATAGAAATTTCTCCCCCTCCCCAGTGATTATTAACTACAAAGAAGTCCTCACGGAGGAGTAGAGTCTCATGAGCCCCTCTGACTAACAGCAGTTAACTATCTATAAATATTTAGAGATATGTGGGGCTACACAAGCCCTTCCCCCACAGCAACAGTTAACAACTCATTAATCCTCAGGAAGGGTGGTGTCTCATGAGCCCCTCTTACTAGCAACAGTTAACTGTCTATAAATCTGTGGTGATGGATGGGGCCGTGAAGCTCTTGCCCTTACCAACAGTTATCAGTTCATTAATTTTAAGGAAGGGTGGAGCCTTCTGAGTCCCTCCTCCACTGGAAAAGTGTATGGAATACTTAAACACATGCACAATTTGTTGTCAAACAATATATCTGAGGTCAATATTTGTACATTAGGAAAATATTCTCTTCAAAAAATGAATTATTACTTTGGAGAGAACATGTAATGATGGAAGTACCTGTTAAAATAATGTATAGTTATTCTTACTAGAAGATAGGTTAACAAGTAACTATGGAAGTTATATTTTATTACACACCATTTTAGATTAACACAGAAAGTTTACTCTGAAGTGACTATCTCCAAGTATAGCTTTCATAACTGATAGAGCTTGTAATTAAAACTTTAATTGTCAGTGTTACAATATGAGAAAATGTTATTTTCCATTTTCTTTTTAGAGGTTTCACAGGTAAGTAAATTTGAAACCAAAGTACTAGGCCTCACATCTCTGTCAAATCCATTCTAACTGATATTTTATATGACACTCTCAGTGGAAATTTTATCCAACTAAAGTATCCATCTTCACAATACCAAGTTATTGAATCTCTTCATTCATTATATAGATATATTATATGGTATATACAAAGTAATAATAGTCTTTAAAAAGTTCATGTTCAAAAGTTATTATTTGCCAATGTGAGTGATAACCCCACCCCTTGTTACTACATCTAAGTATCGCTGCATATGCCAACCCTTCAAATGCAGTGAGAGGAAGATCTAAAGTTCAAAGCCATCCTCAACTACATAGAGAATATAAAAACCAGCTTGGGGTACATCAGACACTCTCTCTCTCTCTCTCTCTCTCTCTCTCTCTCTCTCTCTCT
>NW_018392830.1:13797-15321 GCF_900095145.1 Mus pahari | reverse complement strand
TTTAAGAGTTCACAGCCAGGCTTCATAATGAAAGCCTGCCTCAGAAGCAAAAGCAAAACTAAGCAGCAACAATAAAATAGGTAAAAGAAGATAGTGTCTTTGTCTCCACCCTATAAATTCCATCCAATGACTTCTAGAAGCACTCAAAACTCTCAGAGGTTAAGGTAATTTAAGATTAATATATTTCACCAAAAGAGGCCATCTTACAATGAAAAGGATGTTATAAGAACTCACATATAAGCTGATAACTTCCTAGTTGACGAATAATTTTAGAAAAGAAGTTCACTGACATTTTGCCATATTTTAATATCCAAACTGATCTTTCCAAATGTTATACGATGAATATTGCCATTATTATTATCAAGAAGAAGAATGTTTAGTTTGGGTTTAGAGTCATATACAATACTGAAGATGGAACCCAAGCCCTTGAACATGTTAGATAGGCAACTGTCTTACCACTGAGGAATACTCCCAGTTCAAATTATGTATTGTTAAATAAGAACTAATCCGAAGTAATGAGTGACCCATGACCGTGATCTCCAAATACTACTTCCCATTAATAAGAACCAGGATGTTTGAGGCAAATAGCAAGGGCAAGAAATATTCCAGATGTGTCTGGATCTTTTGATTATACTCGGGAGCAAGGGCGCTACTGTCATGGTATTCTTCTGTCCAAATAACTAGGAAGGCAAGTTTCAAAGGCTCCCTCCCATTGACCAAAGAAGAGGTTTTATATCATTAAGAATGGCAATGGAGGGGCTAGGGCTGTAGNTGCATCAGGACAGTACTTGTGTAGTATACACAAGGCTCTGGTAATCCCAGCCATATAAATGAATACAATTCTGATCCATGCTATGATGTGGATGGACCTTGAACACACAATGCTATGTAAAACTATTTGAACTGGGAGTATTTCTCAGTGGTAGGTCAGACACTAAAATTACAAATATTGTGTATGTCAACTTATATGTGGTGCTAGAACAGTCAAATATGTAGAGACAGATAATGGTGGGTAACAGAGGCTAGAGAATGTGGAGGCAGTATTAATGTTTAAGACATACAGAGACCTTGGGAGGATAATTCAAACATTGTGGAGTTAGATGATGTTGATAACAACACAACCTAGAAATGTACTTACTCCGTTGAATTTAAAAATATTTAAAGTGGTATTGGATAACCAACTGATGTGCTCTTCCCTGGAGAAAACTATTTCTCTTGTGTTCAGCAGGCCTCAGTTGCCTATAGCTCCTTGTGTACTGTGGAAGGCTCGTGGGTTTTTCTTGTCCAATTTGACATGTTTGTTGTTGTGCTTGTTCAGCTCAATTTAGGCAGCCATGTGAGAATTTATGAGGGTAGCTTCTAACATAGACATATGAGTAACATTATGCAGATGAACCAAATTGTGTTTATGTATTTATATAGTGATAATTAATGAAAAGNAGACCATAAATCTGAAAGAGAGCAAGGAGGAGTGTATGGGATATAAGAGAGGGTCTGCAGGCTGAAAAAGAAAGGGAGAAATAT